>NW_028227256.1:79368928-79656428 GCF_978045245.1 Mus caroli | reverse complement strand
TATCTTGAGATTTTTATTTTATTATTTCATTCTGCTGCTATTTTACCCATAACATTTTCATGCATGAAGCTGAATTACAATGATATTTTTTCTTCGATATCTTCCTTGATTTCAGAAGTAGTTTTTGATGCTTTGTAAATCACAAAAGCAGACACGAAAAATTCAGATTTTATATTTCCTATGTAGGTTGTATTCAGGGTTCTCTAGAGTCACAGAATTTATGGATAGTCTCTATATAGTAAAGAATTTATTGATGACTTACAGTCTGCAGCCCAATTCCCAACAATGGTTCAGTCACAGTTGTGAATAGAAGTCCAAGGATCTAGCAGTCTCAACACAGCAAGCAGTCGAAGGAGCAAGAGCCAGACTCCCTTCTTCTAATGTCCTTATATTGTCTCCAGCTGAAGGTGTAGCCCAGATTAAAGGTGTGTTCCACCTCACCTTTAATCCCAGATGAAAGGTGTAGCCCAGATTAAAGGTGTGTTCCACCACACCTTTAATCCCGGATGACCTTGACCTCGGAGATTTAATCTCCTGGGATACATAGCCACTATGCCTCAAGATCTCCATACCAAGATCCAGATCAGAAACTTCTATCTCCAAGCCTCCAGATAAGGGTCACTGGTGAGCCTTCCAATTCTGAACTGTAGTTCATTCCAAATATAGTCAAGTTGACAACCAGGAATACCTACTACAGTAGGTGAACCATTTAATACCCCAAAACAACTGTCTCTAAGAACTATGGGCAAAATATTATTCGTGACAACTTTTGAGACAAGAGCTTCCCTAAAGGGTATTTAATAATGGCTTCTTTGTTTCTTCCTGCCTTATTCAGATTTTCTCTCTAAATTTTTGTCTTCAATTTTATTCTATCTAAAAAAAATCATAATTTTTCATGTTTTCAAATTCATTATCATGGAGTACGCAGAGTTTTTGCTAATGCCTGTGTGTGTCACTGGGACCATATTTTCATTTTGTATATTATTGGATTCTCTTTGACTAGGAGAGCTAACATTCTTCCATTTACAAATATTTTCCAAACACGTATCCACTGTATCTGTGAACGTACATTTTCTCCATTTTCTTTGCATCCAGTCTCTTTATGTTTTTAACACCCTCTCTTTTGATTAAAAAAAAAAAGTATTCCAAGTTGACTGTTCACAGTATTTTCTTTCCTTGATTTTATTATGAACCCTGACATTTCCCATCACCTCCAAGATCTCTCTGTCCATCTTAGGTTAATTTCAAATTTGCAATACTCTTCCTGTCTCCCCAGTGCTGGGATTACAGGTATGAGTCAACACCCCCAGCCTAGCCATGAATTTCTTAGTGAGGCGCCAGCAGTACAACAGCTAAGTATTTCCATAGAACACACCTTGCTTGTTTGTGCTACATTCAGATATGGGACTTGAACCCAGAACCTCATGTATGGTAGACAAGTACTCTACCACTGCTCTACATGCCCAGCCCGTAGAAAATAGTTAAACTTAGCTAATATAGTCTTACTGCCATTTTTCTCATCTAGATTACTGAAATATCTTGCCATCGTGACCTTGAGTGTCTCCTTAAACTGAGAATTATTTAGGAGAGAAACTTAAAATATATTGGTGGTCTTTTCCTAGTTCCTTCTGACTTCACTACACTCTAAATAGGTTTGCTTCCTTAATCCTATCAATGAATTTAATTTGCAGGATTTCTTCACTTGCTGTGATCATTCTCTGACGAATCTCCATAAATTTTCTATGAATGCCAGGGAATATGCGTGTCTGTATGTGGGAGATGGACACAGTCAGTCACTTTAGATGATGCTTTATCAGCGAGGTCCTCCAAGCCAGGGGAACTTTAAGCCTGTGCGCCAGCTTCTCACAGGTCAGTGGTGAGATAAGTACAGAAATGGATGTAACAGTTTATGATGCTCAGCGCAATCTGAGGAGGCAGTTTTATACTGACTGAATCTAAAATAATTTGGCTACATATTTTATATCATTTTGTTCTATCCTTTGCCCTGAAAAGAAATGAGCAGATTTATGCCAGAGGTTTTATGCTTTAGAAGAACATTTTAAATGTTTTATTATTGGTGTTCCGGAAATGAATCATGCCAAAAATCTTTATATTTAGCCTTTGTAATGACCAGACTAGGAACACCATTTCCGCTCAGCGTAACCTGAGACCTTTCCAGTAGTTGTAAGCACAGTTGGCTTCCTTGGGATTTCTTGGAGTCGGAGGGAGTAACTGTAACATTCGAGCTATTACTTATCTCCAGAATGAGTTATTTGACAGACCTTGGAGTCCAATCCATCTGATTGACTGAGTAGTCTTCTATGGTAGGCATGCAGTATGTCTTTTGCACCTGTGCTTAGTGGTTCTAAAACCACATCTTGTGTGGATCTGTCCCACAGTCTTTGATGGCTCACACACTGTAGACTGCTTCATAAAATACTCGTTGCCCATTTTCTCTTTAATTCTCCTCCTCTTTATTTATTTATTTTTTTGGCCTAAAGACTAAATTCATAAAATAGGTCATTTGTACACAGCATGTCCAACTTTTGTTTCCTCTAACACAGAAGTTTTATTTCTGTGGACCTATACAGAAACCGAATCCCAGAATCCCAGACTGGAAGCACAGTGTCATATGCAAATGTGATGCAAACAGTGGTCTTAAGATGAAGAGATAAGGTTGTGCTTCATGGCATGCTGCTGCAGTCCCAGCAGTAGAAGACTGAGATAGAAAGGCTATGAGCCTAGGACAGCCTGGTCTAGAAAATGAGACATGTCCCAAAAGAAAAAAAAAAAATTAAATGTCCTAAATAGCTACAAAATACTTAGAATAGAAATGGCCAAGGACCGGAGAGATGGATCAGGGGTAAAGGCAGTTGCTGGCAAGCCTTACAACCTGAGTTTGATTCCTGGGACCCACGCAGTGGCAGAGGAGAACAAGGATGTTGATTTCTCTGTTGACTTCCATATGTATGTCATGCCATGTGCCCCTCCTCCCCATCAAAAAGCAAATGTAAAAAAAGTTAAAGAGATGCTTAAGAAAGGCTGAATCTCTAAATATTCAAAGGCACAAACTGATAAAGGAATATTAAAAATTATTTATAAGATTATATAAATATTATTCATGTTGTCTATTTGTAAAAGGAAAAGTTATAGAGTTGTATTTAAAGTGTCTTTTATATCTATATTCTAAAAAAATGATTTATATGGTAAAACTGCTAGGAGAAAAATCTTAGGAACATTAATGATATTGCTTTTATGTAGTAAAACTAAGATTTCTTTCTGTTTTTTTTAATAGAAATTTTCCTTAATGAGTACATGATATTTTTTATCATACATCACCAGTATAGTTTGTTCTAAATTAATATGTCCATAATATGTTACTTCCTTAAGGAATGTGCAAAATCTGGCAATTGCTTATCTGTTGTACAATCTTATCTTTTAGTCTAAAATAATATGCCTGTGCTTCCAAATCATACATAAATTTAAAAAGATATAGATAGGAAAAGAAGAAGGCACTAATGCTCACATTTTAAAGGGGTGGGATCCAGGAGCGAGAGTTGGCATGCTTCCATATTCAGCAGGGAGATTCAGAAAGTTTCAGAGCCAGTAACCCATCGCAGAGTGGAGAGAAGAACCACTCTCTCCACTGTGCCTCTGCTTCCCACGGGACCTGCACTCAATATATATATATATATATATATATATATATATATATATATATATATATATATAAAATCGAGACTCTGACTGAGAAAAGGCTCAGTGTGTGCAAGTATGGAGACAGGAGTTTGGATCCCCAGTACTCATATAAAAATCAGGCATTTGCCTAAGAATTTCATGAATTCATTGTTTTTAATAGCTGAGTAGTACTCCATTGTGTAAATGTACATTTTCTGTATCCATTCTCTGTTGAAGGACATGAGTTCTTTCAGACTTTTGGCTATTATAAATAAGGTTGCTATAAACATAGTGGAGCATCTAGGTATATACCCAGGAGAGGTATAGCTCGGTCCTCAGGTAGTGCTATGTCCAATTTTCTGAGGAACCGTCAGACTGATTTCCAGAGTGGTTGTACCAGCTTGCAATCCCACCAACAATGGAGGAATGTTCATCTTTCTCCACATCCTCGCCAGCATCTGCAGTCACCTGAGCTTTTGATCTTAGCCATTCTGACTGGTGTGAGGTGGAAACTCAGGGTTGTTTTGATTTGCATTTCCCTGATGACTAAGGATGTTGAAATTTTCTTTAGGTGCTTCTCAGCCATTCGATATTCCTCGGTTGACAATGACTTCATGAAATTCGTAGGCAAATAGATGGAACTAGAAAATATCCTGAGTGAGGTAACCCAATCATAAAAGAACACACATGATAGACACTTACTGATAAGTGGATATTAGCTCAGAAGCTTGGAATTCCCAAGATACAATTCACAAACCAAATGAAGCTCAAGAAGAAGGAAGACCAAAGTATGGATACTTTGGTCTTTCTTAGAAGGAGGAACAAAATACCCATGGGAGGAGATACAGAGACAAAGTATGGAGCAGAGACTGAAGGAATGACCATCCAGAGACTTCCCCACCTGGGGTCCATCCCATATACAGTCACCAAATCTAGACACAATTGTGGATGCCAACAAGTGCTTGCTGACAGGAGCCTGATATAGCTGTTTCCTGAGAGGCTCTGCCAGTGCCTGACAAATACAGAGGTGGATGGTCTCAGCCAACCATTAGACTGAGCACAAGGTTCCCAATGGAGGAGCTAGAAAAATGACCAAAGGAGCTGAAGGGGGTTGCAGCCCCATAGGGGGAACAACAATATGAACCAACCAGTACCTCCAGAGCTTCCAGGGACTAAACCACCAACCAAAGAGTACATATGGAGGGACCCATGGCTCCAGCTGCATATGTAGCAGAGAATGGCCTTGTTGGGCATCAATGGGAGGAGAGGCCTTTGGTCCTGAGAAGGGTTAATATTGCAGTGTAGAAGAATGCCAGGACAGGGAAGAGGGAGTGGGTAGGTTGATGAGCAGGCGGGGAGGGAGGATGGGATAGGGAGTTTTCAGAAGGGAAACCAGGAAAGGGGATAACATTTGAAATGTAAATAAGAAAATATCTAATTTTTCAAAAAGGTCAGGCAGGCATGGCATCTCTGCCACCCTTACATACCTGTAATCTCATCACTCTGAAGGTTAGACAAGGAATCCCTGGGCAAACTGGCTAGCCAGATTAGCCGAATTGGCACACTCTGGATTCAAAGGCAAGCCTTGCCTCAATATAAAAGTTAGAGAGCAGTGGAAGTGTATACCCGATGTACTTTCTGGCCTTCGAATGCACATGCACACACATTCATGAATACTTGGGCGAGCGTGCACACACGCACACACGCACACACACAAATACAAATACAAAAGAATCTATCTCAATATTTCCTGATGAGGTGAGTATTTCAACACAGTTTATTTACCCATAGTAACTACAGCTAACATGTAAGATGTAAAAATCCGATTTCCTTTGCTATTCTCCCTATCTGAAAGATTCTTTCCTCCCCTGCCCCATCTCAGCTTGCACTTTGAGGAGCTCTGATCTGCCCCCTTGCTCCTCCACAGGCATCCACCTCCTCACCCACTGGTTTAATTCTTACTCAACTGTATGCTCTGAGAGAACACGTTCCCTGGCCCATCCTCATGTCTCCAGCTGGAACCCAACATTTGGCAGACAGTACCTACTGTGAATAGTCATTGAATGAGTTAATTAATCCAGCATACAATACCACAATAGAAAGGTCTCCTCAGCATGTGTATATGTGTGTCTGCTTTGGAAAAACAGTTTTACTTTTAGATGAGTTAAAATATTTCATTCAAAGTTGGATCTCACGAATCACAGAAACGGTGCCAATTTTGTAAGCAAAGTGCTTTAACTCTGCTACATGAGCTGGAGTGGGGGAGAAATGCTTTAAAAATAGCCAACAGGATATCCTCTTGGTGGCTTGGGTTATGTAAAAAAGTATTCTGGATTAAGCCAATGCCTCACACAGATCGCCGAGCTTTGAGTGGGTTATATGTGGTCTCTTTGAGCTCTGTTTGTAAATAAGACCAGACCAAGAAAAAAAAAAGGTAATCCCAAGAAAATGATAAGATTTTGAAATAGATGTGGTTTTTGAATTTTTGATCGGAGGACAGAGTTTTGGCAGTTTTAGGCCATCAGTTGACCCTGTTGCTTTGGGCATGTGGAAAGACAGGGCATTGTGGCACGAGTCTATGGCTGGCAAGCCGCTTGTCTAGTGGAAATCAATAAACAAATGAGACTTGAGAAGTGACTGGGCTCCGAGTTCTCCTCAGTACCACATCTGCCATGGCATAAAACTATATGCGGGGGTTTAGAGAGGATTTTTTCAAAAGTGTGTTTCGTAGATGCTGTTCCACACCCCACCCCACCCCCCTATACACCTAGATCACTGTTCAGCTTGCCCTGCCCTGGCTTCATGGATATGAACTTTAACCCCAAGTCTGCTATTGTGCATTATTAACTTGATATGTTACTATTTGCAATGTAAGCTATTTGGAGACATTAAATTATTACTGGTAAGGAGAAAGGCAAAAACCCATAAACCATTCCACCAAAAAATTATGCCCTTGGAAATGAACACAAAATACAGTAGTTCAGGGAAAAAACCCACTTTTTAGGCCTTTCTTCATAGGAAAGGTAAGAATCCCAGCTTCTGAGGCAGGTGCTGAGACCAAGGTGGCACACGTGGAGCCCTGATGTTCCAAATGACATCTCTGGGCAAGATGGTGCTTAGTTCCTTCCCTTTATTTTTGTAGCTATATGATTAAATGTTTTTCCAGACCAGCACTCCTCCTAACATACGCAGACCTGGAAATGCCAAAGGTGAGAAGCTATTAGTGACCTTAAACATTCCCTAGTTCATCCTGGGACTCTGCCAGGCTCTCTTCCCAGCACCTATGTGCACTTTCTGCTCCGAGTCTGTTGTTCCTGAAGCTACCTGTTTGTTCACATGGTAAGATGAGGCTCACTGGCAGGGGTAGAAGGCTGCTGGCCCAGCAGTCCTATTGGCCAGACTATTGTATGGTTTTCTGCCCCCACCCTGCTACTGTGTTTAGTAACAAGGAATAGGAATGATTTGGGCTCATGAAATAACTTCTTAAAAAGGAATTTATTTGAATGAAATGGGGAGGGGGAGAGGGTGGTCCACGGATATTGAGGAAAAGCTAAACAAGCTAGCCCCTAAATAAGAATGGCTGTGAGGATTATGGAATAGGAGCCAACAGAATGGAGTGTGTGTGTGTGTGTGTGCATGTGTATGTGTGTGTGTGTGTGTGTGTGTTGTTTTGCTTGTTGGTTATTGGAGAGAGTTTTCTGCAGCCTAGGCTGGCACTAATTTGCTGTGCAGCTGAGGTTTTCCTTGAATTCCTGATCCTACTGTCTCAGCCTCCTGAGAGCGGATAATCAAACTCAAATCTTCCACAAGAGCACGGAGTGCCTTAACTATGGAGCCGCCTCTCCAGCACAGGTGATGCTTTGTCAGTTGTTGCCAAACACAGCTGCACACCTCTGTGGCATCAGCTGAGCTCCTGGCAGGTGCCAAGCACAGTGCTAACGACGTCTTCATTGCAACAATAGGCTGATGTTATCATTTACAAATACAGGAGACAATGCTCACTAGCCTGGCAAAGGCTCTGTGGAGTGGGCTGGGATGAACTTTTTAAGTATCTCATTAAAACAGGTTACACCTGTAAATAAAATATGTTTTGTATGAGGTAAAAGTTTCTATGATTAAAAAGTTTTTACAATTACAATTAATTATGGATTTAGAGTTCAGAGGAGAAATAGCAGAATTAACCGCCCTCACTTGTATTTTAAAGCAGAACGGAGCAAGCTTTAGAGGTGTAGTTTACACTGCTGCTAGGGTGGACATTGTCTAGACTGCTTACTGCTGTAATTAAACACTGACCAAAAGCAACTTCTATGAGGAAAAGATTTGTTTGGCTTATACTTCCAGGTCAAAGGTGATCACTAAAGAAAATCAGGGTTCAAACAGGAACTTGAAGCAGGGACCATGGAGGGGATGCTAGCTACTGGCTTCTTCTCTGGCTGGCTCCCTAGCTTATGTTTAGCTAGTTTTCTTATATAGCAAAGAACCACATGCTTAGGTGTGGCACTGCCCTGAGTGAGCTGGGCCTTTCTGCATCAATTAGTAGTCAAGACAATTCCCCACATGCATGCCCACAAGCCAGTCCGACCTAGGCAACTTTGCACTGGAATCTTTCCTTTGAGATGACACTAAGTTATTTCAAATTGACAAAGCTATCTGAAGCCAACGTCATCATATGCAGGTTGCTCACCTGTGAAGCTATTCATAGGTGAATAGCTATTCAATTCTAGCAACAAAACCCACCACCCTCATAGAGAATAAATAGGAAAATTAGGGGTTGAGAAAACTTATAAAAGCAGAGCCTGCTCTGTGTAGACCGATTCAGCGATTTATCCAACAGAAAGGGCATGGTCGGTTCACAGGTGAGGGCAGGGGAGAACTCAAGGAAGCTTCCCTATGGGGTTTTTTGAAGGTGAACTTTGTTGAACGGATTCCCAAGTAAATCATTTACAGTGTGCCAGCTGGTGCATGCCGGAGCAGTTGGCATTTGGCTTCTGCGTTCATTTCAGAAGGTGGAGAACATATGCTCATGCCAGCTTCTTGGAGTTCTTGGGCTGTATCTGTGGTACCTCAAGGGGGTGGGGGATCTGGGTCTGACGGATACTTTGCTTCAACAGGGACAAGTCGTGACTTCTCACATTTTCCTCTGTCATGAGGCCTTAGGTCTCAAGGTCCTTTCTATTTCTAGTTTGTTTGATTTTCGCCATTCTTGTTCCTGAGCTGATACTGCAGCCATCACATAATCACTTCGGAGGTTAAGACACTCTCAAACTACCAACTCACTGTGCAGTGTGATGTATGGAAGTCAGGCCTGTCTGGGTGTATGCACATGAATTATACCAGGACAGCATTAAAGAAACCTAGAGAAAAGTGTGAGACTCAGTGTCCCTAATCATAAAGATAGGGGAGGGGAACACTGTTGACATTAAGATCAGCCTCTGAATCCAGTGATGACATTACCCGTAGGTGACAAAGAGCCTCTTGCGTCTGTTGCCCTGGGCAACTGCCACATACTCCGGGCACCCATCTCACCTGTGCTCCTCAGTGGTATGCATGATTACATCATGACCCAAATAAAAGATAAAGGACCACCCCATCCCTCTCCCCTTTTCCCTCCTCTTCCTTACTCACTCCAATAAACCTCTTCTTGTGGGACTGTGATGGTCTGGTTTGATCTGTCCGGATACAAATGGCTTTCTAACACAACAAACATGATGGGATAAGAGGGAAGTGGTAGGCAAAGAGAAAATTGCTTGGTGAAACACTGAGAACTATCCTCTAGCTGTTGGAAGGATTTAGAACCAACATCATCACCCTGCCGTGATGCAGGGTTTGAGCCTAACTCATTCCCAGTTCACAGCTGTCACAGCTGGGCAGGGACACTTGAAATAGCGGGATGATTGAAGCATCCTTTCTTACTACATTCGGCTAACTCCTGATCACCACAAAGGCATAGTGAATAGAGTCCATGCTTTTCTGTGGCCTTTAGATTTGTGTTTCATCTCGAGGCCGTGATCTAAGAAAATACTGGCACCACTCAAGATACTTCTTTGGCTTAATTTGGGTCAGAACTGAGACAAGTTTAAAAAAAAAAAGGATAGACAGATCATTCCAGAAGTAATATTGGGCAGATCGGCCACTGGGGATTATTTTTACTTACTGAGCCTCACTATGTTTATTTTGAGGATTTAAAGAGAAGTTTCATCTGTCAGGTCCCAGCCAATCATATTTTTCAGTAAATATAAAAAGAATATTAACTATGTATATGTATAATATTAGTTATTGGTTTAGTTACAAGATAGGACTTTCAGTAATTCCATTTTATTTTTACTTAGCCCCACTAAGATTTTATTATTTTACAAATATAACTTGTCACACAAACAGTTTTATGCTAGTTACACTTAATGGTTTTCATTATATGAATCTATTGCAAAAGGCAGACAGGAAGCAAGAAAAGTTACCATTGGTCTCACTATCAATACCAGAAAACTTGATTGAGCTGTACTAGTGTATAAACATGATAGAATGTGATACATTTCTTTTAAAGAAATATTTAATGTTGAGAAAATGTTCATAATACAGTATAACTCACAATAAAGGTAAGGCTTAGGGCTTGACTTGCTAATCCCATCACTACACAAAAAATCAAGGTACTAAATGTGATATGCCATGTGATCTAATTTGTAAGTGTGATGTGTGTGGGGTGTATGATGTGTGTGTGTGTGTGTGTGTGTGTGTGTGAATGTGTAATGGGTATGTGTGAGATGTGTGTGGATATGTGATTTGTGTGATATGTAAGTGTGATTTGTGTGGCAGCTATGTGGCTGTGGTGTATGTGTGTGTGATGTGTGATAGCTGTGTATGATAGCTGTGTGACTGTGTGTCAAATGTGTGGGATGTGTGTGTATGCAATGTGTATGTGTGTGATGGGTGTGTGTGTGTGTTTGTGCTATAGCGGTATATGAGTGTGTGCCTGATAGCTCTGTGTGGGTGGGGGTGTGCATGCCCATGTGAAGGGGTAAGGAGGCTAGATGCTGGGGTCCTGCTTTATTACTTACTCCTTTGGGGCAGAGTTCTCACTGTATCCAGAGCTCCGTGATTTTCAGCTAGGCTGGCTGTCCTAGCAATTTGTCATTCTCTGTCACTCATCCATGTCCAGGTCACATGCTGAGATTTCAGCTATGTATGGGCATGCTCGCCTCTGTTAGTTCTTTCTTTAACGAGTGCTGGGGATTTGAACTCAGGTCCTTATGTTTGCATAGCTAGTGCTCTTACCCACATCTCCTAGGCCTCCAAATTATTGACACTAGCTATCAGTCAGGACTAGCTCTGTAATCAACAAGTATGTTAGCTGAAGTAGTTGAAAACCCATGAAAGTGATGACATCACCGGTGGGGCTTTAGCAACAATGTTTGCATGGGATGGCATAAGGGCAATAAACTTCTCACTCCTAATGGGGACAGTGCTCAGGGAGGATGTTGTTTCTGCTGACATTTTCCAATGAAGTTATTAGAAAATACCAGCAGCAAAGAATGCACTGGATAATATTTTTAAAGTAAGAAACTCCTTAATACATTCCAGGAAGTCCTGGTCACAACAGGGCCATTTCAGGCGCTTGAGAAGCGCATTCAGAAGGCTGCTTCGCTGACCTGTTGAAGCTTTCTTGTCTCGGCAATACCTGGCATCTGTGGAATGCTTGACTGGGCACCGAGTGTGCTTAACTGCAGTGTTTCTGTAGATAAGGGAGAGCAAATTTTTATCTGCCACATTTTATGACTCAGGAAATGGAGAGCCTTGGAATTTGAGTGACTTGCCCAAAGCCATCAGAACAGTCGTCCTCTCCTGGTACCCTATGAAGGACTCTTCCCGAGGCTGGATGCTACCTGCCTCGTAGGTCACAATGCCTCGGATGCTTCTACCTGCATGATTGCCTCTGTAGGTCTGGGGATGAAGCACCTTTGGGACATGCTGTCTATGTTCTGTCTCAGAGAGGCCTGAGCAGGCCACAGTGAGTGGAAAATAGCCCATGGGGTCAACCCCAGGTACATGCAGTATTGAAGAAATCCACAAGCTGGTCTCCACCAACTATTTCAGAGCAGCTGCCTGGAACACGGGTGCAGTCTTTCTGTGAGTGGGAACCTTCATGAGCTCTTTCTTTCATGAGATTTCAGATGTGGCACAGCCCTAGTATTAAAGGTTTGGGAGGAATTAATTGTGTAATCTGTGTTTTCTTGGGGTGACCAAATAAAGAGGATCCAGCCCACCGCTGTATAAGCCACCAGCACGAGTTGGAGCTGGAGCACAAGCTTTGGGGAGGGCATGCAAGTGCTGCCCAGGGATGCTGCGTACTGCTCTCCAAACTCACTGCTACCCTACGTACCTAACTCTGAAGATAAACTATAGTTTCTAAGTCAGTAAAATCTTCCTACTTTTGGCTCCTGCACTAAACAGGCTGCTGCTCTTCCACAGAGTTCTATGTTCACTGATCTCCATTCTTTCTCCTAATTCCAAAACCAACTGTACTTTTCCATGTTTACCCTGTCAAGGAAAGGATCATTTACTGTCTAGGTGCTTATCCAGGCCTGTCTCTTAGGCACACACTCCCGGAGGATGAGGGGGAAACATTTTTAAACTCTATCTTTGTTCCCAGCATGTAGCACTCTGCCTAACACTCAGTAAAGATATGAGGAAGTATTCAAATTGTTGAAATAATAAATGTCTTGTTCATCTGACAATCATAGTTCTCCTAAATGGCAAAGGATTTGAAGAACTAGTTTTTCTTTGCGGATATCTTGGTTTTAGTGTTTGGTTGAATAGTGGCCCAGTTCCACAACAGCCCATTGAAGGCTCGGGATACCAGCTATGAAGCTAAGAACTGGGATTGCCAGGACAGGTAAAGCATGGCACCTGTCTTCAAGGAGGTCCTTGGGACAGTGGTGTGGAAACAGGTTAAACCATCTCTACGCTGCAGAGAGAAATCATATTTCAGCAAATAAAAGGATTTGGACGCTGACTTCAATTAAAAGGAGGAAACGGTGTCAGGAATAATTTACTCAGACAACAAAGCATTTTAAGTTTCAATTTTACCTCAAACATCCTGTAGTTATTTAAATGATAGACAGGGTGGTATCTGATGCTCCTTTTTGGTTATCTAGAAAGATTCCTCAGATAGCCCCATTACACACTCACTTCCTCTATTAACCGAGAATGCTCTTGGATCAGATTTTTATCTGTGAATTGGAAATGATATTACTTGGCTATCTGACTACCAGAAATGCAAGATATGGTGTTGGGTATCTACTTTATTAAATGATCATTATCATTAAGAGATAACTTTAGTAAAGGTTTATCTTCATTTCTACTTTAGCATTCTTCCCACCATGTGTGTTTGTGTGTGTGTGCACTCGCGTGCGTGCGTGAGTTTACATGCATGCTCACGCACATGTGTGCATGTGTATGCAAATTGGGGGCCAGAGGTGAACCCTGTACAGGGTTCCTCAAGTACCATTTACCTTGGTTCGTACACATGGTCTTTCCATTGATATGTAGTTTACCCACTAGGCTAGGGTGGTTGTCATGGGAACTCCAGGAATCTATATTTCTCTGCCTTCCTCATGCTGGGATTGTAAACGCATGCACCCATACCTGGCTTTCTTAGGTGGTTCACATGGATGCAGCTTGCGTTTTGATGCTTGCATAGTGAGTACTTTGCAGATTAAGCTATTTCTTTAGCCCTTACTTCTAAATAACTGGAAATACACAGTATGCCCAGTGGGATAGCTTTCTTCAGTAATACATGACACCAGTCTACAATGAAGTCTTCTGTAGAAATTTGAAAAGTGTTTTCATAAGAACTGACAACACAAAAAATATGTAAGTTGACTGTTGAATGGAAAAGCAGGCAAAGAAAAGGTCTGGAAAGGAAGAGACCAAGCCAATAGCAATGTCTTCTTCAGAAAATATGAATACAGTGGATTTTGTTTTCACTTTTTAAGCACATCCAACTTATTTTGAAATCCAAGATGCAAACTCTTTGACTTTCTCAATATTATACATAAACACACAGCATAAAACGGTCCCCTGGTCAAACAAAGATAATAAACATTTTGCCTTGTTACTTTGACTCCCCATGAAAACTTTGTCATTTGATGCGAAGGGTGAAGATTACAGACTTTTCCACTTCCTACTTAGGGAACCTTTTCCTTGGGAAGTTCACATAACAACAAAAATATCATGATGGGAAAAAAAAATTCCAGTGACCTGACTGTTTTGTCTCTATTACGACAAATCTCCCCAGTGTTTCTAAACACACTTGAACTCATTTTTAAACAGTGGAATAGGTTGTCTGAGAGTCCAATTTGAAGAGACAACCAAATTAAGAAATATAGATCTTAGTGGCTAAAACTGGAAACTTTCTGACTTACTCCCTGTCCTAGTTAGGGTTACTATTTCTATGATGAAAGACCATGACCAAAACACACTGGAGAAGGATGGGTTTGGTTGGCCTATACTTCCACATCCATCACACACCATCACTGAAAGGAGTCAGGACAGAAGCTCAAACAGGGCAGGAGTTGATGCAGAGGCCATGGAGGGGTGCTGCTTACAGGCTTGCTCCTTATGATTTGCTCAGCCTGCTTTCTGGGGAACCCAGGATCATCAGCCACCAGGATGGCCCCACCCATAGTGGGCTAGGTTCTCCCTCACTATCACTAATTAGAAAAAATGTCCTCCAGGCTTGTCTGCAGCCAGATGTTATGCAAGTGTATTCTTTATCAATGATTCCTCCTCTCCAGTGGCTCTAGCATGTGTCAAGTTAACGTTAAACTATCCAGCACACTCTCCAGTCTGCTACCAAGATGATGAAGCACTTGTATAACTACAAGTATCATTTATTCATTTGTTTGTTCTAGTTCTGGTATTGCACCAAAGCTTTAAGCATAGTAAGAAAGAGCTCTATGATTGAACTACATCTCCCAGTTTTTATATTCTAAATAACTTTGAAGAATACACATTTTAAAACCAATTCTACCTTGCAAAGAAAAAATACTGAAAAAACTTTAACCACACCCCATATATGTGTATGTATACATATATGTGTGTGTATGAATGCATATATATATATATATATATATATATTGTATACAATACCTATTTTGACATATGGAAATATTCTTTACTTTTATTTTATGTGAATTAGTGTTTTGCCCACATGTACCTATCTGCACCACCTAGTCTTCACAGAAGCTAGAAGAGGGAATCAAATCCTTTTGAACTGGAGTTACAGATGTTTGTGAGCTACCATGTGGGTGCTAAAAATTAAACCCAGGTCCCCTGGAAGCACATTCAGTGTTTATAACTGCTAGACCATTTCTCCAGCCCCGGTGAAAATACTTTCCTTAGTGTGATATTAAATGCACAGAGCTGAGCTTTTAAACTTCTTTTCTCTGTGTGTAGTCGTTATTGTTAGCTTCATGGGATACAGTGGGAGAACTGGATTGGGCAAAGCTATGCTGATCTAGAGGACTTCTCCTTTATTCCTCTGCTTCTAAGATGCCTTTTACTTCCTCACACCTCTCTAATGGCCTTTCATCCTCTCTGCTTTGGTGCCATGCTCAGCAAATTCAGATCCTTCCCAATGAGGCTGAAGAGGCATAAGCAGTGAGTGATGTGTCATCTAGACAAAGGAAGGGCACTGTGTGTGACTCATTCGTAAGCCACTCTGCTAGTCACAGGTAGTTCAATAGTTGTTGTGTCTGCCACATAAATTACTCTCCATTGTCTGTATTTTTAGAAAGCTAGATTGTTATGTGTAAGCATTAATCTTATCCATAATCAGTCATGCACAACCCTGTGGACTTACCCCACCAAGTTAGGGTTTGAATATGGTTTGTTACCCAGAAATCATGGGAGAATTTAATACCCAGTCTTATAGTAATGGTATTAATGATAGAAACTTTATTTATAACTTTGACAATGACTTTTAATAAAAAACAATCGCACTATTCTTCCCATGGGTATGACTGTATGGACTGAGCCCTACCTAATCCACTAGAAAATGTATACAGAAGTCACTTCCCAGGTCAGTGGCTATACATAGAAATGTGTCTTGTCTCAATTAATATGTCCTGTTCACAGTGTTTGAAGTCATGATCTGAAGAACACTGTAAAGTATCTCATTGATGTTTTTATAGTAATTATATATGTAGATAATATACATGCATTGAGATATATGTTCAAGCTAACTTACAAGTTGCCTTGGATATTTAAATAAAACTTAGAAAATTGCAGCATGGTTTTACATGGCTCATAGGAAATGGCTCACATCATATTCCTGTTGTATGACAGACACACAGCTGTTTATAGCTCTGAAGTTCTCACTCTATATGAAGTGGAAACTTACCAAGTAATGAAACCTGGTTCAGTCTTAGCCAGAACAAACACCTGAAGCCAGAACCTTAATTAGCAGATGCAAAGGGGGAAACTCTGGGGAGAAGGAAAGATTGACAGTGATTACACAAGATGAATGCAGAACTAATGCCTGCCTTAACAAATCTATACATACTTCATCACAGGAAATTCGGGCTTGTCGGATGTTGTGTGCTAAGGTCAGCAAACTTTTCTGAAACACAGAGACTCTTATTATAGATAGTTCCCAGCTTCTAAGGATGAATAACACTGAGAATTTTTGTTATAGAAATTGTTTAAAGCTAAGGTTTTACACTGATTGCTGCAGAAGGTTCACGACCTTCTAAGCATCATTGATAGCTTTTCATCTATGTCAAGTGTTTGGTCAAAGGTCAGGGCACACTATTCACAAACCTTCAAACAAGGTACAAGGTATTATGGAGGATCTTTATATCCCCCCTCCCAAATCTATGCATTAGAGCCTTTAATGTGGTAGTGCTTGAACGATCCTTTAATGTGGTAGTGCTTGAACCATGAGAAGTCCCGTGATGGGAATTGTACCCTGGCAAGATGACAACAGACAGCTCTGTCTACCTGAGGACACAAGAAGTTGGTAGTCTAAAAACCAAGAGTGGGGCTTTTGCCATCTTTTAGCCATTGCGTACCCAGATCTGGGACTTAATGATCTCATAGAACTATGAGAAATAAATATCTATTTATAGTAGTTTGTCAAAGCATCCCATGGTGACAAAGACATACAGAGACAGATGAATTCTACAAAACATGAAAATATTGCAAATGTGACTTTTCCCTCCAGCCTATACCTTTCTCACGTTAGGCTTCCTATTCTTTTTTTTTTTAAAGATTTATTTATTTATTATATGTAAGTATACTGTAGCTGTCTTCAGACACTTCAGAAGAGGGAGTCAGATCTTGTTATGGATGGTTGTGAACCACCATGTGGTTGCTGGGATTTGAACTCTGGACCTTTGGAAGAGCAGTCGGGTGCTCTTACCCACTGAGCCATCTCACCAGCCCCCAGGCTTCCTATTCTTTATAGGTATGTATAGGTTTTTGTAGGACAAACATGTGATCGCCACAGGTGCCTCTTAGGTGAGTTCCATGTGTACCCAGGGTACTTATTCACTGAACACAGCACCAGGAGTTCACCTGTGTTTGTCTTAAAAATCTCTCCACAGCCTTTAGGTCACTGTAGCTTTTAGAGATTGAGACCCTCTGAGTGCTTAAGTAGAAATTCGGGGACACTGTGAAAGGGCCACCCAGGAAGATGGCTGTACTGTTAAAATGGTATCATCCTAGTTTCTCCTTAAACTGAAAAGGGAGTTGAGGTAAATGAGCTATGGCGAAGGTATGTTATGATTAAGAGTTTAGGCGGAAGCCTCATATAAACCTTGTGGAACAAAAATACTCTACACACTGTGTGTTTTCACAGGGCTTGGGAAGTCTTTTACTCCATGATGGATGGCTGCCCTTTTGGCTGAATGCCACAGTGCGAGTATGGTCAGCTCCAGAGGGATGCAGGAATGCAGGGCGTTCTCCAGCTAGACAACCCTGCAGTTGGAAGAGTACACTGGCTAAAGTTTCTGGGCCCTTTGTCAGCTGCAATACTGAGCAAAGCCAATCTCACATTTAACATCAGGAAGTCCATATTGCACACTGGTAAATACAGTCAAAATGATAGGAGAAGTATGAGGATAAACTCCATTCATCTCACTGCTTTTCCTAGGATCCTACTCAAAGCCAACCAACGGCTTATCCTCAGGAAAGTCCTCAAAGAGAAAGACCCTTGGCTTGGTATGAGCAGAGACTGGGCGGCTGTGCTGTGTTGATCTTGACCTCTGTCTCACCAAACAAAAACCTGCTATATTTGGAGAAAGCAACAGCAGGAGGAGCTGGAGGAAGGTGACCCTGGGAACATGAAAAGAAACTTGTTTGTTTCCTTCATAGTTTATTTGGGACTGAGCGAATAAAATACCTTGGTCTTGGTCATTTGTAAATAATAAAAATGTATTACTCACAGTTTGGAGACTGAGAAGTTCACCATGAAGATGGTAATGGATTCAGTGTCTGGGGACGCCTTGCCCTCTGCTGTGACAAAGGCATCTCCATACTGTCTTAGACAGCGGAAAGCAGGCAGGCCTCCGTTTTAAAAGGACACTAACCATACGCATGAGCTTCTTCCCTCATAAGTAAATCTCCTCTTAAAGGCCCCATGCTCCAATATTGTCGCCCTGGGGCAAGGTTTAGTATATTGCTTTGAGGGGGACATAGACATCTGATGATGCCTAGGAAGCTCCAGTACTACTTGGTTCTGTAGCGCTAACCGGCTGAGACAGGCTGAGTGATGAGAGGAGACACTTTCCCCCCTTTGCTCTCCCTCACACTGTCTCCTCCTGAGAGAGTCAGCAAACAGAAGACTCGGGACCTTGAGATAAAGACCAAGAATCAGGATGGTGCTGCAGAGACTTGTAAAAATGCTTAAGACGCAGCAAAAGGCACTATGGGAAAGACAGATACATAAGAACGGAAACCATGTAGAGCATAGAGACTCAGGTAGTCCCTGAAAGTAAGTTATGGTGACTATCAGTAGTCACAGTTAATGCATGGAGAATGGTCACCAACATGCAAAGGAAAGCGTGAGTGTTAAATCAACCAGGCTCCACAAAGTCACAAGGCTCAAACCCATTGCCTTCACTTTAAGATGAGCAGCTAAAGCAGAAACTAAAGGTAGGCATCACTGGAGCTGGGTTTTAACGGGCTTGCCATACGTTGAGTTCATGATCACTACAAAGAAATTACAGTAGAGGAGAATCCTCTGAACGTTATAAACAGCTGAAAAGAGAATTAGAGAACTGGAGGGTGAATGTGAGGAATCTGGTTTCAAGTCATCACTTCTTCCCTTTTCTTCAGACTTATCCAAGTGCTTATCCAAGTCCTCACTGGCACTTTGCCTGAGCTGAAACTTCTGTATCTAGATTCACAAGCTATTATGCTTCTTTGGGCTCGTCTTGTTTCCTTCTGACTTTCCATTGTGATGGATCTCTTGGTGGCTTGGAATGGGATTTCACACAAACCATGGGGTTTGAAATGTGGGGAACGAGGAGATTAAAATAGAAGAAGTAGCTAGGCCTTGATCCCTCCAGAAGTATCTTGTGAGACGGCATATGTATGAGTGAGACTGATTCTCGCTGGACTATACAGAAGGTCTGTGTGAGGCTGTGTGGGTAGAAGAGGATTTATTTTATATCTCCCATTGCCCACTGGAGAAAGATTGGCTCCAAAGGCATGGAAACCATTAATTTTGAGGTTCAATCATGAAACAGTAGAACAAAGTGACAAGAAGCCATCAGAACAAGCCTGTGTAATGCTGGAGGTGACTGGAAGTTGAGGAGCTGAAGATAAAGATTTCAGACTCAGGCAGGCCAAGATTTGCAGAGCAATGTGTTTCACTTATGAAGTCAGGGCTAGTGAGATGGCTCGATGAGAAGGGCACTGGCCAGTAAGCCTTGTGACTCAAATCTCTGGATCCCACCAGCTGAAGGGGAGAAGTGGCTCCCACAGTCTGTCCTCTGACTTCCACAGGCATGCCATGGCTTGTGTGAACAGATACACAAAATAAGTAAATGAATAGATAGATAAATAAATAAATAAATAAAGGAGTGTAATCATTTTTAAAAAGTAAGAGAATAAGGAGGAAATCCAGTAAGGCCAAGCAGATGACTAATGAGAGTGTTGAATTTAGAGAAAAGAAGGGGAGAAAATATGAAAGCAGAGATCTGAGAGTGGTGGTGTTGAACATGTAGTCTGGGCACTAGAGATGAAGAGGCAGCAGGATTCTGAGCTATAGACCAGCCTGGGCTACAATAGACCAACCTAGGCTACCTAGCGAAATCCTGTCTCATATATTACAATTTAGTGGCATGATCAAAAACTTTGACTTTTACAAAAATTTAAAAATCAGAATATAACTTGCACTAAAATTTAAGAAAAAAATATAACCAGGAAAAACTTAACACATTTGAGAATTAAGAAATAATATTTTGAGCCAGGCGTGGTGGCACACGCCTTTAATCCCAGCACTCAGGAGGCAGAGGCAGGTGGATTTCTGAGTTCGAGGCCAGCCTGGTCTACAAAGTGAGTTCCAGGACAGCCAGAGCTATACAGAGAAACCCTGTCTCGAAACAAAACAAAATAAAACAAACAAACAAACAAAACCCAAAACAACAACAACAAAAAGAAATAACATTTTGATAATCCACACAGCAAGGCTATCACAATAAATATTTTTAAAAGTTTTGAGATTAGTGATATTAAAGCATTATTAATTAATTTTTGCCAGGCAATTAAGGCAGAAAGTTTTTTCCATTAAATCCATTTGCACTTTTCAAATTGCTTGCTCACTATCAAAATACCAAATTCACCTGGGTTTTATTATGTTCTTAGTAGTCAGATCACCTAAAAGTTTAAAATATATTGTGTATAGTAGCACCAGGAACATAAAATACTTAAATATTAGGAAACAAAAAAAACTCAAAAAATATTTCAGAACTTCATAAATAAAGATGCATGTGGTAGCATTACATGTAATGGCTTCAATTCGGAAGCCATTCCTAGATAGAGATGCTGCCTTTATTCAAACCTCAGAGCACTATGCAGTGATGAAAGTGAAATCCCATTCCACGCCACCAAGAGATCTGTCACAATGGAAAGTCAGAAGGAAACAAGACAGCCCAAAGAAGCATAATAGCTTGTGAATCTAGATACAAAGTTTCAGCTCATGCAAAGTGCCAGTGAGGACTTGGATAAGTCTGAATAAAAGGGAAGAAGTGATGACTTGAAACCAGATTTTAGTATCTTTATGGCAGAGAGTTGGAGGAGTGACTTTTTGGTCCTGGTACTGCTTTGTGCCATGACCAGTATAGCCTTTACTGAGGTGTTCAACTGGTGGCTGGCCACACTTTACATTTGTTGGTGTGCTCTCCTGTGTCATCTTCAATAATGAGTGTGTTTTAAGAAAAGGCATTGTGACCAATTAAGAGTGCATCCTACAGTAATGCAGGGATGGTTTGACTTTCAAAACATATTGACTTATTATATCGCCTAACTAAAGACTATGGTTTACTTAACATATATACAAAACCAGTAATAGCATGAATATAGATTTATTTAATAAAATAGAAAACATAAGATTCATGAGAGAATGAAACTCTTTATTTGACAGACAGTACAAACTATACAGCAGATACAGTGTTAATGGAATGTTAGAATCATTCTCTTTAATGTAAGTAATGAGACAAGATCAAAGTGCTAATTATAATTAATGCAGTATTAAAAGGAAAAAGAGTGGCTGGAAGATGGCTCAGTCAGTAGAGTGTATGAGAACTGGAGCTCACTCAATAGCACCCACATAAAAGTGAGGCACACACCAATACATTTCCAGCACTGAGGAGCCAAAACAGGACCATCGCCGGGGCTTGCTAGCCATCCCATTTAGCTAGTTTCAAGATCAGTGAGAGAGTCTGTCTCAATACTAAGGAGGAGAGAGATTGAAGAAGACACCCAATGTTGATCTCTGGTCTCTATACATACGTGCAGGAACCCCTCCTCCTATAAATACACACACACACACACACACACACACACACACACACACAAATGAGAGAGAGAAGACAAAATATAAAAAGAATAGAAAAAATAAAGTTATTATTCACTGATAATATGACTAGCTGACTAGCTACATGTGAAATCTAAACGCATAAGCTATTAGAAGTAGTAAGAGAATTAAAGTTTCTAGACCCACATTAAAGTTTCAAAATCAATAATCAGTATCATTTGTATGAGACAGGCACATGTTTATGCAGCATTACATGCAATGCATGTCAGAGAATTTTGGTAGAACTTTGCTAAGTGGATGCCAGACCTCAGCTAGAGGGACATAGCAAAATGGCAGTGACAATTTTAAAGAAAATAATGACAGCAGGCATGACTGTTCTGTCTGTGACTTGTTCTAGAAGATGTAGTTTGAAAACAAAGAAAGCAGACAGAAAGAGTGTGCTATTGCCATAGAGAATAACACAAAACAGAACCATACAAAGGAGGGATCAGTCAGACTGAACAGAGAGACTACAGACCTTATACGTTTACAGATGTAACTGGGAAGCAGAAAAAGAATGCACCATTGAAAAGAATATGGGATAATTTGTTATCTATATGGGTGAAAATGAATCCATATACCATAAATTGAAGACCATTCTAGGATAAACACTTTTAAACTATGAGGCTTTTTTTTCTTCAAATAGAGGAATATAAAGTGATGTTTTCATAATTCCAAGAAATGATTTCTTTGACAAGGAGAAGACGAAATGCTAAAGAAACATGGGTAAGTTTGAAGTTATGTTGGATGAAGTGGTGTATATTAAGACATCAATAACTAAATGAAAAAGTAAACCAAAGATTAG
Source organism: Mus caroli (assembly GCF_978045245.1). NCBI lineage: Eukaryota > Metazoa > Chordata > Mammalia > Rodentia > Muridae > Mus > Mus caroli. The sequence goes on along the minus strand of NW_028227256.1, from coordinate 79,633,869 downwards.
AATCACCAACTTGAAACATTTAAATAGCATAAGTTTGATATCCAAATTCACATATCACTTCAGATATTTTAGTAAGAGAAAGGCAAAATTTGTCATAGACTCAGGAGCAGAAAGTTGTCCAGGCAGTTCACAATGGGGGAAGTATAAAGAGGCAATCACAGATGAAGGCTTACTAGTTAAAACAAGGTCTCTCTCACTCACTAACATCCAAGCACATCAAGTTTTGCCATTGATGAAGGAAAAAGTAAACATGATGTAACGTCACTGTAGATTAATATAACAATACTGAACAATTACTGTAACAATAAAGTAAACAGACTCTTCTTTATGCACCCAGGAATTCCAGTTCCAGTTGTCACAATGTTGCACAGAGAGGCACACATGGCAACTTTGTAAAATAAAAGTGCGCAGCTTGGCTTACATTGTAAGGAAGGGGCTAACAAAATAACCTACTTTATATTACCAAAATGCTAGGAAATGGGTTCTTCTACAAAAATATGTCAATATGGATACAATCCAATGACATACTAGTCAATGATTTTAAAAAGCAAGTGTGTAATATGAAACTATTATATTTGAAAAACCATAACACACACACACACACACCCCTCCCCCACTTGTATGGAGCATAAAGACAAAATCTTTCATGAGAATAGCATACACAGACCTCCTGGGCTGGAACAGAGTTAAGAATTTAAGTATTATGACATTCTGTATTCCCCCCCCCCCAATACAGGGAGTCTGAGAGACAACAAGTCACGTTTTATTAATATTTGCTTAGTCTCAGAGATTAATAAATTTGTGCTATTACATTACATTACATTACATTACATTACATTACTGCTTTGTTTGTTTGAAATGTTAACTAGCCCAACTGAAGGTTTTGATTTTGAAAATAAATTCAGATGAGAAAGCATCTTTGTGTGCTATGTGCATCTTAGAGTTGTTCCTGGAACTTAAGAGAATGCTAACTTTGCTGGTAAAACCTTATCCAGGGAGCAGAGATAGGCATGCTCACCCCATCGCCATTCCCCACCCACTGCCTGGAGTAACAGCAGAAGGCTCTTGCCAGTTTGATATGGGTGAACTGAGCAGAAGGCAGCAGTAAGCCCGTAGGTACAGTGAACAGCTAGGCAGCCCTTGGCTTCTCAGCCAAGCAGCAAAGTCCTTCTCCCTGGGTACTCGGGGACAAACTGTGTGGGCAGGCTGTTTCCACCTTGGCCAAGGAGGGCATGCAGGGTCAGCACTGCTGCTAGTTTCCTGTTTAGGGAAATGCTAAAGTACAGCTGGAGACATCCAGCTAACATAGCACAGAGATTAGACACATGATAGCCCAAACGCTGGATGTATCTCTCACTTGCAGGTTGTTTGATCCACTAGTGATTTGCTTGTTTGTTTATTTTTTTTCCTGCTTGTTATTTTGCTTCGAGTAAAATTGAACTCAGTTGCTTGCTAATATTAATACAAGACATTTATGACTAAGAACTAGATTTCTAATGTCTGTCCTAGAAGGATGCTGGTACATTGGGCCACATTGTCAACAGCTGGATGGGCCTGAAGATTGTCCCCTCCCCCGCTACCTCACTCATTATTTGCTGCCTACTGGAAAGGTGTCAACTCTCCCAGGTCAGAGATACAAAGATTGAGATTCAGAGTACTGCCTGCTTTGCTCAAGGTCACAGCTGGCTTGTAGGTTCAGCCGTGTTGGTACATGTCACGCAGGTACCAGTTAACTTGAGATATCTTTTCTCTGTAATATGGATCATTTTGTAATCTTTGAGGACACCGGTTCTGTTTCCTTCAGAAGGTGCAGTGGGAATGATAATTCTGAATGTTTTTAACAAAGGCTCACTTGAAGCTTCAATAGGGGCAGAGCAGATGGAGTCACTTTGGTAGTCATTAACTTAAATTGTAATGTTTTGACCTCTCCAAACTCAAAACAGAAATAATTTTACATGCAAGATTGCATGATTGCAACATGATCGCATATGATATTAGCTGGAAGTTCTCTGGTCACAGGGTACCACATTTTAAAAATGAGATGTATTCATTGTTATTTTATGTGTGAGTCTTCTCTCTGCATGTAGGCATGTGAGCATGTCTGTGTTGGTGTTCATGGAGGCCAGAGGAAGACACTGGATCCCCTGGGTCCTGAGTTACAGATGATTGTAAATGGGTTCTGGGACTCGAACCCAGATCCTGTGAAAGACCCACAACTGTTCTTAATTGCTGAACCATCTCCAGCTCACCCTTTGATTTTTCTGAGAGTCCCAGGTCCCTTCATAACCTCATTGCTTTTCTTCTAAGTCTGGAAAGATGATGATAATGATGATGATGATGATGATTACTGTTCTGGAATGTTCTTAGGCCTTTGTATAACATGACTTACTGGTTTCTGCTAAAGCTGTTAGAGAATCCACACCAGTTTGCATGAGTTGTAGCCATCCTGTCCAGCAGTATTTCGTCACCTAGGTCAGGCAGTCCTATTCAGTCAGTCATTCACTCACTCACTCATTCATATATTGTGTGAATGTAGGCAGGGAAAGGACACAACTTTCAGGAGCTGGTTCTCTTAATCAATTTAGGAATTGAGTTCATATTGTTAGTTTTCATACACTGAGCCATCTCACTAACCCTGAAAAATATTGTCTTGTTAGAGCCACTTTATATAGGTTGTAAAATGTTTTGGAGTATAAAGGCGAAGACACTAAGACACCAGCACATGACTGAAAGGTGGGCGACCAGATCAATTAACTTTAGCTCTCATTGAAAGCTGTGCAGGAAAGTGAAGAGATGAAAGATGGAGATCTTAACCACAGATGCAGACAGGCCTGGAAGTTGCCAAAGGAGACATTTAATCTGAATATAGTTCTGCTAAAGATACAACTCTATATTGCTGTGGGTCTGTAGTTGTGGATCTACATGCATAGAAATGGGAAAGAAACACCACAAAAGGCTGGGTCTGGGTGATTTGTGGGAAGTGGGAAATCTAGAGGGATGGGATCCAGAGGAGGGTTAGCCTAGCTGTGATCCTGTAATGCTTCCCTTAAGAGAGAAGCACACTGGAAACAAGCAGAGTACATGCAACCGTAGGTCGTTAAAGTGTTCCCCTGTGACACATAAGGGACCACTAATCTCCAGTCACAGCCTCGGTCCTGTAAGACTGAGACACCTGCTCATCATCATTGGAGATGAAGCTCACCATACCCAAGACCACACCCAAGTCAACAAACAGCATCAAGCATCTGAAAAGTTAAATTTCTGATTCACAAACTGAAACTTAGCCAGGCCCTTCTAGGCTCCTCGTCGTTTCAAGGAGATTTTTATCTTTAGTGGCAAAAAACCAAGCATTATGGAGCAGATTCAAGTGAGCACAGGGAGACCCAAATTCCAAATAAAAACCAAAATCATCACAAAATTGATTAATTCATCCTAATGTAAGTTCTGTGTCTTCTTTTTTTTTTTTTTTACCGTGATGGCTTTTGTGTCCAGAGAGTCCAAAGGAACACTGAGCCCCAGTGAAGTCAGAGTTAAAGTGAGGTCTGGAAGGAGCAGAGCTGAGACTCCCAAGGAAGAATTTCCTCCCAGGCTGGTGCACTTCATTCACCATCCTGACATTGCACCTCCAGAACCCTGGCCATTATTTTCATTATCTATCTATCTATCTATCTATCTATCTATCTATCTATCTATCTATACCTACCTCTCTATCCATCCATCCATCCATCCATCCATCCATCCATCCACCCATCCACCTACTACCAAACTCATCTATCTGATCATCCATCTATTATCTATATACCTCTTACCTCTGCCTTTTTGCTTATCATCATCATCGTATACCTTATATCACTTACATTATATTTATTATCATCAGTTATCTTAGGTCCATCCATATCATCTGCCTGTCTATAACCTAATTATTGCTATCCATTTTCTGTTCTCTGTAAGCTTTTGTTCCTCCATCCGGGACTCCTGGGGTCCTGGACCACTGACTGGCTCTCCACTTCTTCCAGCGCAGCACATTCCACCTGTTCCTCAGAGTTGTGTGCTGCTGCGATCCCATCCCGGGACTCAGGAGGAGCCCGCAGCTGAGCAACCCTCCAGATAGTGATTCAAAGACAGAACCCTAGTGAGTGGCGCAGGCTTGTCCCACAGGAGACAGGCATAGCTCTGCTGCAGGGTGGGATCTGCACAACCTTTCAGGCACTCACCTTGCTAGCCACAGGCGGGGCAGCCAGGAGCAGCAGCAGGATAAGCAGCAGGAGCACCAGGAACCTTGGAGCAGACTTGGAGTGCATGACGGGTCCCGAGTCCCGGTGTTTTCTGTGTTCTGTGACCTACCGGATCCACGGGTTCTCAGGCGTCCATGTCCCCCGCGGGACACAGATTGGAGAGGCCGCGCAGTGACGCTCGCCTTGCTGGCCCACTGGGGCGAGTTTTGTAAGGGCTCGACCCACTGCGGTCTGTTTGTCCTCACCCAAGTTTTTGATTGTGACTCTAAGGGAGGGGAGAAGTGGCTGAGGTCCCGCCCTCGTCCCCTCTCCCTCCCAGCTCGCCGGGCACTGTCCCTTCAACCGGGCATCGTGCCCAGGAAGTGAGAAAGGGTTGGGCGCCCGCAGAGCAAGTAGGCAGGTGGGCTCCAGGGGTCAGGGTGAAAGATGTGATGTCCCTGAGATCCTGGGACTTAGGTGTCTAGCGGGTGCAGGTCAACGTGAGGAATTTAGGGGTGTGCGGTAGGGAGGTGGCTGCACAGGGTGGGGGGAGTGGCCAGCAGCCCTGCCCAGATTAAGCGGGAGGCGCGCGGGAGTCTGCGACTCCGGAGGCCAAGTTTGCTGGCCGCTCTAGGGGCTGCCCATCTGCTGCCGGCCGGCCTTCAACTCGCAGCCAGCACACAGACCTGAGGCTGGACAGGCTGGGAAGAGGAACACAGTCACGGTCACGGGTGGATTCCCTCCAGCCATAACCTCGAGGAGCCTGTCTGGTCTGCCTGCTACCCTGCTGTTCCTTCTCTGCCCGGTTGCTCCCCAGGTAAGCTGCCCTCAGATAGGCACCACCCCAGCGCCAGGGCACCTGCCTGGGACCAAAAGCATTTTAGCATCTAAGGGGTGGTGGCTGGGGAAGTTGTGGCCTTGGGGTCAGCAGAGGAGAGCTTGCTTGGCTCCTGGGCTTCTCTGCCAGGGCTTGAACTGGGCACTGTGTGTTTTGATTAATTTGGAAGCTCGAGTTACTGTCCTGGCAGTCCCGGCATTCCAAAATGCCAAGAGCAAGAGGCAGCTGAGGGGAAAGAGAAAGCTCATCCTATTCTCTGAGTTGAACTGCTTTTCAGGCTAAACCTTATCTGCGGAAACGGAGGAGAAAATGAGAGCCAACTCTGGTCCAGGGTGTCCCTGCCTGGGAGGGCCTTGGATGCAAATGTCACTTCTGGCTTGGTAGGGTACATTGTTGCAGGGCTCTTACGCTATCTCGTGCGGCAGACCACACTGAATGGAGTGTATCATTTCAAGTGCACAGGCTACAGTACAATCACAGTTTTGCTTAGATACTATCATCACAGTGCTAAAGAAGAGAGGTAGTAACAGGCACGGGGTGTTATAATTACATGGCTTTGCAAGCTCTTTGAGGCACCCATAAAACAACCATAATATCATCACAGTGGTAACTGCGAACAAGGTCTTATGATAACCATCTGAATGTCATGAACGTATTAGCGGGTGCAAACTCAGCCACCAGCACTTCGGTGGCCTGTTAGCTGACGCTCATCACTGAAGGAAGGGCCCAGCTTCCATGAAGAAGCATCGAACATTTACTTGTCTCCGTTTTCTTGTCCAAGTTCACTGGCCATCCTAGTTCCTTCTCCTTCCCCCACCCCCCTCAGATTGTAGAGTGAAAGGGGCATCTTCCATGACATACAACCATACATCAGAGTCTCCAGAGGAATATCTAAAAGTTCCAGAGCCCAATGAATTCCAACCACTTGTATCAGACATCTAGAGGACAAACTTAATGGTGCATGGTAGAACCTCTTGCAAATTCTTTGTGCAAACATACTTTGTGGCCACTATTTTATTTTATTTTATTTTATTTTATTTTATTTTATTTTATTTCCTTTCTCTCATACATTACACTCTCACCACAGTCATTTTGGTTAGCTGTACTGAATTAGGGTCTCTTTAGTAAAATAACAAGAGGACATTAATTAAAATCTTTATTAAGATTTAGGGACATTGTAAAGTTTGTGCCCAGATCATAAATGTAATCGGTCACATAGTGGCTTTAGGAAAGTTCTTGGGGGAATTTCGGTCATCCTCCTGGTGTAGAATGCGACTACTCTGATGTCCAAGAGACCTGAGAGGCCTATGATTGTCTTTTATAAATTGATACTGCTTCTTAAAAAGAAAAAACAAGATCTCAGACTTGATATCAGATGTTTCTCCCCTTTGCAGGATTATAGAAAATTTAAATTTTAAATGGCTTTTCTCAAGGCATGGTCGTTTCTTCCTCTCCTCTCTATGTATAATGTATTTGTGTGTGCATGTTCATGTGTGTGCTTATCCTTATGTGGGTGAGCAAGAGCCACAGAGTGGTGTGTGTGTGTGTGTGTGTGATAGTGTTGGTCTTCTGTTTCCACCCCGTTTGGGTCCCTTGCTCCCCTGACGTGTGAGCTTCCAGGGAATCTTCAGCCTATACCTCCTGTCTTGCTTTAGGAGTGCTGGGTTGATTGTTACACACATCTGGTTCTTCATGCATCCTGGGATGGAAACTCAGGTCCTCACCTCCACAGCAGGCATTTACTCACTGAGCTGTATCCTCAGCAAAGAGCCCTGGAGTTTTGATGGAAGAACAGACTGAGATTATGAGCATTGGAAGGGAAGAGCAGTCACCCGCATTATATTTCTGATGCAGCGGCAGAAGAAAATGGGATGTTGCACAGGAGGGAGGAAACAGATGCCCAGGAGCCTGGCATCTGAATTGCCCCTCCGTTCTAAATCCTGTTGTGCATACTGGTGTGGATTAACTTCTCCAGGGTGAACCCTTACTCACTATAACATTGATCTAATCATGGTACCAGCTTCAGGGAGTTGTAGGACTCCGATAATCCCTCAGATCTGTCTTTTGTACAAGATGCTCATTTAAGCACCATTCGCTGCATTCTGACTGGAGCTGCATATGAAAAGAGATGGACATGGTGAGAGATGGTGGCTCAGTGGTGGCATGGTGTAGGGATGCTCTTCTGAGTTCAATGTGAATGAACAAGAACCAAGCAAAGCCCCGTATTGACACCAGATTAGCACACTTCCAAAGCACCTAGAACCCTGCCTTGGCCTTCCTAACACCAGCAGCGTTGGCACACCCAGGAGCTGTTACGATCTGCAATCTCAGCAGCCAGCCAGGCTATCGAATCAGAATGTCATGGCCCAAGATTCAAGCTCTCTAGTAGATTCACTTGCAAATGAAACATGAAGAAGTGGCTTGTTTGGAAGCCAGACTTAAGTATCCATTCCTCACACACACTTCACTACACTGGCGTTCTCCTCACCTATGGTTAGAATTAACCAGGGCTCAACTAGAGCCCATGAATTAAAAACAGAATCAAAACCAAGAGAACTAGTGTATTGTAGTTTATTCCTTAAATATGAAAAACAAAAGTGTACTGGCTGGTTTTGTGTGTCAACTTGACACAGGCTGAAGTTATCACAGAGAAAGGAGCCTCCCTTGAGGAAATGCCTCCATGAGATCCAGCTGTAAGACATTTCCTAAATTAGTGATCAAGGTGGAGGGGGGTACCCATTGTGGGTGGTGCCATCCTTGGGCTGGTAGATTTGGGTTCTATAAGAAAGCAAGCTGAGCAAGCCAGGGGGAAGCAAGCCAGTAAGCAGCATCCCTCCATGGCATCTGCATCAGCTCCTGCCTTCAGGTTCCTGCCCTGTGTGAGTTTCTGTCCTGACCTCCTTTGGTGATGAACAGCAGTATGGAAGTGTAAGCTGAAAAATCCCTTTCCTCCCCAACTTGCTTCTTGGTCATGATGTTTTGTGCAGGAATACAAACACTGACTAAGACAAAAAAGGAAAGAAAAAAATGGTTCATTTTGTATAAGATATTTTTTTTAACACTTGATACTAGATGGAGGTTTTGAGTACAATTGTCAATGCCCTTGACAACTCTAAATAATTATTTAATCTGCCTTTAAAATTTTAATTAATACCATGTCTCTTCTGTTTTCTTTTTAAAAATTTTTTTAAAGGATTTGTTTCATCTGTGTAAATATTTTACCCATGAGAGAGTACATGCACGTGCACATATGCACAGAAAGATGTCAGGTATCCTGCTCTACTCTGTGTAGCCTTGTTCCCTTAAGACAGGGTGTCTCTTGTATTTTGGGTATTCTAAGTTTCTGGGCTAATATCCACTTATCAGTGAGTGCATATCAAGTCACTTCTTTTGTGATTGGGTTACCTCACTCAGGATGATGCCCTCCAGGTCCATCCATTTGCCTAGGAATTTCATAAATTCATTCTTTTTAATAGCTGAGTAGTACTCCATTGTGTAAATGTACAACATTTTCTGTATCCATTCCTCTGTTGAGGGACATCTGGGTTCTTTCCAGCTTCTGGCTATTATAAATAAGGCTGCTATGAACATAGTGGAGCATGTGTCCTCACCCAACATACAAGATACAATTTGCAAAGCAAATGAAACTCAAGAAGAAAAGACCAAAGTGTGGACACTTTGCCCCTTCTTAGAATTGGGAACAAAACACCCATGGAAAGAGTTACAGAGACAAAGTTTGGAGCTGAGACAAAAGGATGGACCATCTAGAGACTGCCATACCCGGGGGATTTATCCCATAATCAGCCTCCAAATGCTGACACCATCACATACACCAGCAAGATTTTGCTGAAAGAACCCTGATATAGCTGTCTCTTGTGAGGCTATGCCAGTGCCTGGCAAACACAGAAGTAGATGCTCACAGTCAGCTATTGGATGGAACACAGGGCCCCCAAAGGAGGAGCTAGAGAAAGTACCCAAGGAGCTAAAGGGGTCTGCAACCCTATAGGTGGAACAACATTATGAACTAACCAGTACCCTGGAGCTCTTGACTCTAGCTGCATATGTATCAAAAGATAGCCTAGTCGGCCATCATTGGGAAGAGAGCCCCTTGGTCTTGCAAACTTTATATGCCTCAGTAAAGGGGTACGCTAGGGCCAAGAAGTGGGAGTGGGTGGGTAGGGGAGTGGGTGGGGTCTGGGGGACTTTCGGGATAGCATTTGAAATGTAAATGAAGAAAATACCTAATTAAAAAAAGACAGGGTCTCTCACTGAACCTGGAGTCAGGCTGGAGTGGAGGCCAGCAAGCCTCAGCAATTCTGTTTCTGATCACTAGCGATCTCTGTTGGGGTTGCAGGTGTATATATGTCCAATCTGGCTTTTCTATCCATGCTAGGGATTTGAACTCAGGTCCTCATGCTTGTCAGAAAGTTTTTTTTTCTTTCTAAATGATTCTTACTGGTGTTTAAATATGTGTGTCCATTTCACCAATTTTCAATGTAAGCCCCACTAGGGAAGAAGCCTTTTGGGGGTTCTGCCCTCTCCCCTTTGTGACATAGCAATCACCCTCAGGCTTATGTCTCCCAAAGTCCATGAATGTCAATAGCCTCTACTGCACTGCACACACAACATATGTGCTTCTGCTTTTGATGAGATATGCAGCATTAGGTTGCCCATGGAGCCTTCTCTGAGTTCTCCAATTCCCCTTTTAGTCTTTCCCCCAACCCCACCCCGAGAACATTCTCTTCTCATCACTTTCAGATGGCTTTACAATTTCAGAGTCACAACCAGCTTATGGTAGTTCTTGCTCCCAATTCCTCTGTTGCTGTTCTATATTCACAGCTCCTACACTGGTATCCACGTTTATTATCCATAGACCACGGATGCCTTCGAGCTGGCTTCCTTTCTTGGAAGCCCTGTGAAACAACCTCTGGTCCTGTTATCTGGTGCCATTTAAAGTTGCACTCGGGGCTGGGGGGATGGCTCAGCTGGTTAGAATGTTTGCTGTGGAAGCTCAGGAGTGGAATTTGGATTCCCTACTTAAAAGCCAATGGGTGTGGCAGTCCACTTGTGCTTCCAGAATGTGGGAAGTGTATTATACAGAATCTTTGGAGCAAGCAGGCTGGCCACAACCTCAGCAAAATGGCAGGCTCTGGATCAGCAAGGGATCCTGCTCCCATATGTAGGGTAGAGACAGTTGAGATCAGATGCCAACCTTGAGCCTGCAGATGCACCTACACACATGCAAACATGCAACACATGCACACTCACACATGCACTCCATGCATATAAAAATATTATAAAATATTAACCATAGAAGATAGAGAAACAGTAATGGATACTTACTTCAGTTCCTTTTATTCTCTATCATGTATAGCATGAGTTAGTGCAAACAAGAACCAGATAGATACTTCTTGAGTTAATAACCATAAATATTTACATAGCATTTAAAGTATATGCAGATGATACCAGAAATAAATACACCATCAATGCCAATCTAATTTATAGAAAGTTACCTCATATTTTCATGACCTATTACATTTAATTATTTTAACTTACAAATTATTTTTCATCCTTGTTATATAGAAGCTAGATTGAATATTTTGTTCTTATTTATTTTTATTGTAAAAGCGTGATATAGACTTATTTCTAGATTTATTGACTGAGTCCCCCCCCCTAGATTTTTTATTTCCAAAGTTCATGATAAAAGAGCAAGCTTACTTTAATTATAATCATGGAAATCTTTTCTGATATTTTCAGCTGCTAATTATTTTTTAAAGACTGATTTATTATTATGTAAGTGCACTGTAGCTGTCTTCAGACACACCAGAAGAGGGCATTGGACCCCATTACAGATAGTTGTGAGCCACCATGAGATTGCTGGGATTTGAACTCAGGACCTTTGGAAGAGCAGTCTGTGCTCTTAACCGCTGCTGAGCCATCTCTCCTGCTAACTATTTTGGTCATGCTGTCCACTGGTAACCTTGTGCATACACAGAGCATCCCCTTGACTCTGCTCAGAGATGACACCTGTGTGTGGTCCATACTGAATGTGATGCTGAGATGCACAGTGAACTGTGGGAAGTCCGTGACTCTGAAGCCATTTTGTTTTACTGTTGCTGTTTACACTTATTTATTGGGGAGGGGGTATACCTCAGTGCCTATCTGGAGGTCAAGAACAAGTTCCCAAGTGTTCTCTCCTTGCACTCTGTGGGTTCAAGAGATTAAGCTCAGATCATCAGGCTTAGGGGCCAGCTCATTTCATTTACCCAATGAGCCATCTTTATCCTTGAAGCCCAGATTTGGACCATGCTCTTGAATCACCTCTTGTTACATTCCTGCACTCAGGAATTCCACAACGGTACAATGTGGAGTCCTGTTCCAGGTCTTGTCCTTAAGGAAGAGACATGGTAAGAAGATTGCAGATCCCTAGGGATCAACTCCCCTAGGAAGCCAGGATTACTTAGAGTCTGGGCAGAAGACAGGATGTAGCCATAGGAAAGGCCATACTGGAGTTCTTAGGAAAGAGAAGACCTCATACAAGCCCAGTTACTCTTTTCCAAGATAAAAACTTTCCTACTCTCTCCCAGATGCACACTCTGCCCACCTTAGCACTTCTGTCTAACCTTAGAGTTCATTTGGATACTTTTTATGAAGTCTTTCTTTTTGCTTAAACACTTAAATATACACCTCCCCTCTCTTTTCTTTAGAGAGAGAAAGAGAGAGAGAGAGAGAGAGAGAGAGAGAGAGAGAGAGAGAGAGAGAGAGAGAGAGAGAGAGAGAGAGAGCCCTTTGACCTCTAGAACGTGCAGATTTCTAGGCTTCCAAGCATAAAAGTTTGTACAGGAGGATCCTGGCTTTCTGAGATTCAGAGGGAACAGAATGTCCTTGTGACCCTGAGCCACTCCATTTATAATTGATTTTCTGTACTCCTGAAGTCTTTCTTCCCAGAGATCAACTTCCTGAAACTCACTCAGGAGTCCTCATGAACGATATGAAGTCTGTACAGAGCCTAGAACTTAGTGTATGCTTAGCCTCAGTCAGCCCTGATAATTGTTATTTGTAATAGTGGGATGGACAGGAGAGATGATGATGGAGAAATCGAAGAGGGGGAGGGAAGGTGGAGGAAAAGAAGGGAGAAGAGGAAGAAAATGGCAAGAGATGATGGCCATGAGAGCACTCCCCTGACCCTTACCAAGTCTTTTCTTTGTATTTCCAGGGTGAGCCATTTCTATAATATTTCAGCATGAGCTAACTTTGTAACCCAACCTAGAACTATCCCACAGCATGCTTTCCTCTTCCACACTCACTGAAGAGTCACCCATCTGCATGGTTACCTTTCCTTGATGTTTGAAAGGTTCCTGCCCCCCACCCATAGTATAGACATACAGACCCAACTCTGTAGGAGGCAGAGGCAGGAGGATCACATGATATCAGGAGTTTGAGATTAACTTGTGTATCACAACAATATCTCATCTCTAAACTAACTAACTAACTAACTAATTAACTGACTGACTGACTAACCAACCAGCTACCCAACTCTCCATTCTCCACCTAATGGCAGCTGTATCCTAGATCCCCCTTCTTCCTTCTCCTTTAAATCAAATAATCTCTTATTCTGGCCCCATGTTCTATTTGTATATCCAACATGCTGGGAGTTGTTTTTGTTTTTGTTTTTGTTTAGTGGTGCTCATGGTAGTGTGTATGTGTGCATGTGTGTTTGTGTGTGTGTGTGTGTGTTGGACTTTATTACTAATTAGGAAGGGGGTAAAGAAGAAAGGGTATAAGGGAACAGTCACTGAGCCAGGCACTGTACAGTCATTCAGACTCATTTTGGCTCCTCAGATATTAATTTTCCATACAGAGAAATCCTGAACTCCAAGGAATTACAGAGTTGCATAGGGCTACCCTGACTGAACGTTCTAATTACATAACACATTGACTATCCCGTCCCGCGGGATTCAGTTATTCGTGGGTGCGAGGGGAACCGCGAACCTGGAAGGAAATGGGAGGAAAAGAAAGAGAGGCGGAGACCAAGTAGAATTGTACCTATCAAGGTCTCGTTTATTAAGCTGAGGTGCCTTCTTTTTAAAGCATACATCGCGGAGAATATGGGAGGGGTCGAGGGGGAATTATACAAAGAACAAAGAAGTGGGCATCTGCTGACATGGGGGCTGAGGTCAGGCGCCAAACTTGCGGGCACTCTGCATCTTATCTCTGGAACATAGATCCTCCTTGACAGCCTTGGGTGTCAGGCTGGGCTCAGGCGTAACTCATGTCCTTGGATGTCATGGGAACTCAGGAAGAGATAAGGAAGAGGGGACCATTATTCAACTTTACAGCCTTAGGTGTTAGGAAGGGAATAAGGAGGAAGGGGGGTGGCAACCAGCTCTTAGCACAAGGCCATTTGATTTGTTAAAGAGATTTGAGAAGGGATCACTTTCTCACGGGATGGTCTCTGACATCTCCCCCTTCTGAATTAAATTTAATAAGGCCACACTTAACTGAGGTGATCAAATAATCTCTTCATCTTCAGATGAGCGGGCATTACCATGGCTGGGGGGACATTGACCCGATTCCTCCCGTGGGTGCTGTCACAGACCCACACTTGTGGCTCTTGGTATCTTTTGGGGAGGCGAGGCAGAGCCTTAGAAAAATTATTAATTGTAACTGAAATCAGATACCAACCTCTTTCCAAACCGGGTTTGTCTCTCAGGGAACTCAGAAATGGTCTATATGGACCTTCCCCTGCAATACTTAGTTTGCACCCATGCTGGGCCCATACCAGATTCGCATTTTTAACGAACCAGCATGCACAATTCTGAATTTTGTGCAGTTCTCATAGGAGAATTATCAACCTCAGACTCAGTAAGGCCTCTACAAGAATTATGTCAATTGTAACGCCACAATTTGTGGCTCTTAAGCTATAATAGGAGCTGGAGGTCACCCTTCTTTGTCCTTATTGTCTCCAAAACCTAAGGAACCAGGGGGACTCTGCATTAGCAGCAAGGGTGGAAAATTGGAGACGAGTCGCAGTTTCTGTCTCGGTGAGAGGAGGATCTTCTTCGTCTGAGTCCTGGATATCCAGCTGATGGTAGTGGACTGCAACTGGCTTACTTAGAGCAGCTTCAATCTGTGACTTAACAAAACTGGTTAATTTTTTAAAGGCCCAGGGGCCAAAAGACAAAAGCAGCAGAATACCCAAGAAAGGTCCCAAAAGTGTGGGAAGCAAGGTAGTGACCCAGGGAGAAGTAGAAAACCAATTTTTATACCAATATTCTTGTTTCTCTCTGATTCCTCTTTTTTTGTGCACTTAACACAGCTTTCTTGTCATCACTGCCAGAGCACTCATGAACTCACAGGTCAGTCTGTTACAGGAATCATTCTGGAAGCTAGCATGTTTCTGCAGTATTCTGTGGATAAAACAGAAACACCGCCCTCTTTTTCCCATAATAACCTTTTGTTCAGGCTTATGCCATGTGTCAATGAGTGGATCCTTATCATCTCACCTAGACATGATTATGTCTAGTTTTAAGATACTATGAGGCATTTATTAAGTTCTTCGACATCTGAATTTTAAAATTCTTAAAAATAAAAGTATGATTTAAATAATGTGTATGGGGGTATAAATAATGTGTATGGGGGTATAATTTCTCCCCTTTTTGTTTAAAGAAGATAGAGTTTTTAAAGTTATATAATACCTTGTCTTTGAGAATTATAAAATTGTTGACAAAACCACTTAAATACTGGACTGTTATAGTTGGTTTTAATATAACATGGACAGTGACTAATTAAACTTTTAATTGTTTCTCTTGAAGAGAGATTGTAACTAGAATTTTTGAAAAGTTATTATAGTCACATGTGTATAATTTATTTATTTAATAATTAGAAATAAGAGAAACTCCTTAAGTTTGCTTTGAGAATAACTATCTTCTAGAGAAAAGTAGCTTGATCAGTAAGTCTAAAACCCAAATAATTATAAGGATCTTGAGTTTGTAATTTTTTTAGGAGCTATCTGTAATCTTTAACAGTTAAAGCTTTATGTAAACCTTTACAACATAAAAGCAAATCTTGGGGGGCTTTTCTAGGCAACCCAAGACAATTTCTTAACTGTCTAAAAACAGTCTTTTTAAAGGAACAGTATTTTTTCTTATAAGTCGCATAAGCAATTGCAAGCTCTGAGATATAATATTGACTATTAATAAACAACTTAAAGTTTGATTGTTCAACATTTTTAAACACTATCTTTAGCACACAATTTAATTATCTGTGCTGAAATAGGATAAGCATGTGATTTAATTCACATATACTTTTCTCTCATATAAATGCTATTTTTTAAACACAGTAAATGGGATGCATGCATGCATGAATTTATAGAAGATATAGGAGCATGCATAAAAACATTATTTAACTTATTTTAAGATAATGACTATTAATTTTACTTAATATGATGGTATGTAATAGATCAAACATCAATAATCTGCAATAACTAAATTAATGGCTGTTTGGAACAAGGAAAAGACACTTATATATATAAGCAAACTCTGTACACTATAACTTTATATAAAGTAGGCAAGTCAAATCGTAATGTCTTGATAAATTCTACAGCTTGATTGACCTTTTATAAACGTTGAATTTAAACTTTATTTGGAACAACATCTGGCTAGGTCTGTAACAAGGCTCTAAGAAGTGCCACACAAGCCGCGCTGAGGCTGCTCTCCTTTGAGCTCAGCATCAACCTAAATGCAAACATTTTCTCAATCTGAACACTCTGTCAGAGTCCTGGCCCAAAGATTATCTCTATTTTGAAGTATCTTTAAAGACCTGTTTTTCTGGGTTAGTACTGTTTAGAATGACTCCAACCCTGAGTTCTCAATTTTAAGCTAACTTTCTGTTACAAGCAAAAGGCTGCCTGCCCCTTTAAGAGCTTGTAATTGGCCCTTAGCAGGGCTTTTTTAGATGTACTTGGCTCTTAGCCACAGTGCAGCTAACTTATCAGTTTGTGCTATGCAAATTGAGACTGCTTTTTAAACAAGTTAAACTAAATTAAAGTATGTACAGCCAGCAGATAAAGTTTTAACCATTTATATTTTTTAACATGAAACACAGAACAACAATCATTCAAACAACAAAACAAAAACAAACATGAATTGACAAATATATGGACAATTTGGTGCACCAAAAACAGACAATAGACAGACAGGGAATAGAACTTGGTGTCTCAAAGGGACACAGATATCTTAATCAGAGCTAAGAATATCTCCATAGGAGATAGAGAGGAAGCAGGACGTCTCCCGTTTTCCTTCTGTTTCCAGGAGAGCTCTGAAATAGCTTATTTTCATTTTTTTCTCTTTTTTGCTAAAAGGTCTCAAACAGGGGATAACTGCTTTTCTAAAACTTATTTTCTCTCTCTCATGTTTAGAGTCTACTTCCTTATCTCCTTCTTCTGGGAATACATCTAGAGAAGGGAGAGGAGGCACAGTAGTTGCTTTGATAGTTACTCTTCAATAAGAAAAGACAGTTGTAGGGACCTCATCGGGACCCTCATTAGCTAGTTTATCATTTAAGTCTCTACCTACCTTTCACCATTTTTTACAATGTATCTCTGCTTCATCTATAATAAACCATGGACATACCTGGTCTATGAAAATAAAAAGTCTAATCTAATTTTTCTTTTTTACTCGTACTCCTCTTTCTCTGAGAGCTACCTTTAAGCCTTTGATGAAGGCTGCCTCTTTAGATAGCTTATTTCCCATAACCTGAAGTGGAGATGACTCACTCACCAAGGACTTCTCGCTCTTCCGTGAGCAGCGGAAAGGGTCCTTCACTGCTTCTGAATTGTTGGGGTCGCAACGAACTTCTCTGGAACCTCCACCGATTAGGAATTACGATCCGGACCTCGCCCTCACGTCGGGCGCCACTTATCCCGTCCCGCGGGATTCAGTTATTCGTGGGTGCGAGGGGAACCGCGAACCTGGAAGGAAATGGGAGGAAAAGAAAGAGAGGCGGAGACCAAGTAGAATTGTACCTATCAAGGTCTCGTTTATTAAGCTGAGGTGCCTTCTTTTTAAAGCATACATCGCGGAGAATATGGGAGGGGTCGAGGGGGAATTATACAAAGAACAAAGAAGTGGGCATCTGCTGACATGGGGGCTGAGGTCAGGCGCCAAACTTGCGGGCACTCTGCATCTTATCTCTGGAACATAGATCCTCCTTGACAGCCTTGGGTGTCAGGCTGGGCTCAGGCGTAACTCATGTCCTTGGATGTCATGGGAACTCAGGAAGAGATAAGGAAGAGGGGACCATTATTCAACTTTACAGCCTTAGGTGTTAGGAAGGAAATAAGGAGGAAGGGGGTGGCAACCAGCTCTTAGCACAAGGCCATTTGATTTGTTAAAGAGATTTGAGAAGGGATCACTTTCTCACGGGATGGTCTCTGACAATTGACCGTGTGATAGTAATGACTGTCTGAACCCCAGCCTTTACAACTCTCATCCCCTGACTAGTTGAGTGCGCAGTCGGCTGGCATGCAAGGAAGCAGACTTTCTCTACCGAGAAACCACGAAGGCTTTCCACTTAGGAAGTCAGCTTTCCACTGCCCAGAGGAATAGCCCTGCCCAAGGAATCAGCTGATGTTATTGTCAGAGGCTCATTCCAAAGGCAGAGCTCAGAAGCCTAAAATGTCCAGGAAGCTGAGATAAACGAGCTGCCATAGCCAGGGAGAAAACTCATAGATGAAGGGAGAGCTGGAGCGTAGCATTTTCAGCAACACATCTGAGAACATTAGGAACAAAGACACCACCCTGAACTTGGAGGTAGGAGGCCAGTGTGATCTGAAGGTTAGCCCTGCACCTTTATAACATGTATCATGTTGTTCTTAGATGTGACATTATTGTGGTTACTGTCAAGTTTTCTGTTGATATTGGGAGGAGACCTCACAAAGGAAGTGATAATAGAAGCCCGTGTTGCCAGAAGAGTGGGTGAGCTGAGATAGGGTGCACTTGGCTCTGGCTGGCCAGACCCAACTTCCAGTGTCATCTGAGGACTGCAGCATTTACACCAGGTCTACGGGGTAGGAGAGGTGGGGTGGGCTGGCTCAAGGCCAGGGGCATTCTGTTCCAGCAGGAATGCAGAGCAGTTCTTAAGAATGTACTTGAGGACTTGTCAAGTTTTCCCCTCTCAGAGAACATGAAGCTGCAGCCACATTCCGAGGGTCTTTGGACCACACAGATGCATGACCCAAATGAAAAATCTTGTGTGGAATGAGGTCAACTATTTTTTGCTAAAGAACTCAAACAAACCTGGTGTGTGCCTCTCTCTCTCTCTCTCTCTCTCTCTCTCTCTGTGTGTGTGTGTGTGTGTGTGTGTGGTGTTGTTGTGTTCTAGGAGTAGAACCAGCTTAAGTAAATGAAATCAACAGGACTGGATGCAGCTCACCAGATTAAGCAAAATAAGTCAGACAGAAACACTCACACCTTGATCTACCTCACTCATGTATGGAATTCGGAAGAAATGCACTTCGTAGACGTTCCAGGCAAAAGGTGGGGGTTGGGAAAGTCGAGAGAATGGGATAATGCAAAGCGGCTAGCCAGTGGGTGATAGGTCCTAGGAGACAAGAGTGAGACGTCCTGAGTGACAGGAGAGAGCCATACCCTGTATGTTTAGAAACGTTACAGCAATGCACTTTGTATACCTTCCATGTAAAGAAATGATATATGAGAACAGGTTTGAGGAAATTGAGTTTTCCTTGATTTAAAAATCACAGTGTAGGTGCATGTGTGTACCATGTAGTTCCTTATTAACGTGCACTACTTTCATGTTTTCAAGTGTATCGGTGAAAACCAATCGGAACCTAAAAATTTTATTACATTTTATTTAATGTGTATGCATGTGTGTGCATGTATGTGTGTATGTGTGTGTATGTGTGTGTGTGTTCGTGTGTACAGAGGTGCCTTTGCATGCCTACAGAGATCAGAGAACAGTTTTGGGGGTTCAGTTCTCTCCTTCCAACACAGTGGCTCTCAGATTGAACTCAGGCCGTTAGACTTGGTAGTAAATGTCAGTAGCCACTGGACCACCTTGTCAGCCATGTTATTTTTTTTTTAATCAAAATAGGAAAAAGTAATTAGCTTGTATATTGGAAAATAGTTAACTCTATCTATTCATATATACATCCATCAATCATCTATCTATCTATCTATCTATCTATCTATCTATCTATCTATCTATCTATCTGTCTATCTATCTATGTTACAGGGTTTTATGTATCTCATACTGGCTTTGAAATCATCATGCCATCAAGTTGGACCTTGATCTTTTGGTCCTCCTGCCTCCACATACAAAGTTTTGGGATTACAGAAATCCATATCTCAGCCTACTTATGCCATGCTGAGGATTGAACTCAGGGCTTTATGCAGGCTAGGTAAATACTCTGGCAAATGAAGTACATAAAACCCAGTCCTGTTCAGCTTAATACTTAACAGGGAAGGTAGGTCATTAAAGGAAGTTCTCCAGTGGGCTGGGGTATGTAAGGCTCCCCTGCACATAACTGGAACCAGTTTCCTAATCTCAGAGAGCCTTTTATTAATTAAAAAAAATTATGTGCATGAGTGTTTGCTTGAATGTATGTCTGTGCACCATGTGCATGCAGTGCCCGAAGTGGCCAGAAGGGGCATCAGATTCCCTGGTACTAGAGTTACAGATGTATGTGCGTCATCATGTGTCTTTTCAAAGTTGGTCTCCAATCCTCTGGACGAGCATTCAGTGCTCTTAATCACTGAGCCACCTCTTCAGTGTCCCTCATACCTCCTTTAAAAATAAAATCTCAAGCAAAGAAAATTCTAGTTTGGAAAGAGAAAAGTATACAAGATAGTTGTCTATACAGTCAGAATGATTTATCATGGGAAAGAAACTTCTGATAGTGTGTAGTGTTGAAAGCACATGTACTCATTGAGTAAGTAGGAAAAATTTTCACAGAAAGCACAAAACCTGGGCATTTGACAGAAGTAACAGATTTAGTGGCACCAGTGGGAGGAAAAGACATAAACTTCTATAAGCATTTCGTGAATACAAAAGTCCAAGTTTCAGTCTCTTGTTTATCTGGTCCCAAACCTTGGCCACTAGCCCACATTGATGAGAACACAGCAGGGCGTATTTCAACACAAGAGCCTATTGCAGAGAAAACAAATTTCCCATGGTGGGACTCATGGAAATCTAGAAGACCTTGGATCTTGTTCCCAAGCAAGATTGGAACATTTGGAAAACATTGAGCAGAGATGTGTGAGACATCCCAGGGGTAATTGGAAACCAAGAATTCTCATTTCAAAATAAATGAAGTGTGGTTAGTAACCACAAACAGTTAGAAGGTAACAAGGTGGCATTTGCTGGTCACACGTGCTAGAAAGGACTTCTGTTTGTATGCTGGGGAAAAGAGCCTGGAGAACTAAGAGAGGTCTCCAGTGAGCAGATGCTTGGAAAAGCATTGAAGTGCTGAGACGGATCCCCTCTCCTGGAGGGCGGGTGAGTTTTCTGTGAGAGTGAACCAGCCTTAGAACCACAGGAAGGAGAGGGCTCCCAGCCACTTGGTCTGCACAGGTCCATTTGCTCCATCATAGAAACCACAGGAAGGAATGGGACAGCTTCCGTTCTGTCAGCAGATTGACTCATTGCTTCTCTCTCTGTCTCTCTCTGTCTCTCTCTGTCTCTCTCTGTCTCTCTCTGTCTCTCTCTGTCTCTCTCTGTCTCTCTCTGTCTCTCTCTGTCTCTCTCTGTCTCTCTCTGTCTCTCTCTCTCTCTCTCTCTGTCTCTCTGTCTCTCTCTGACAATTGCTTTTGGGGACTACTTAGCATATTTGTTTCCCTCTGAATTCAAGGCTACTCTTTACCTGGACTCTTCACCTGGGCATCTCTTGACGCATCTTTCTTCTCTGGTTTCTTTTCTTCTCAGTGTGTTTACTTCTGCTCTCCATGAAGTCTCTCTTTGTACTATTCTGAGCTCAGAGTCTGAGCTCTCTGTTGTAGAGACATGCTTTTAGTTGGATTGCCTTGAATCCAGGACTCATTGTGATTCTTTCTTTGGAGCTGAGGTGGTGGGGTCAGATAATAGAAAACTTGGCCATGCCCTCACAATGCTAGGGTGAAGGTGGAACCTTGATGCTACCATGAAGAATGTTCCTTTTATCAGTCAACTGTGGCAAAGCTCTTCCTTCAGAAGTCACATAACTTTGGCAGAATTTGCCTGTGTAGAAGGTCATCTAATGTTGTTGTTTGCATATATTGTAGTGTCCTAGTACTTCAGCTATTCAAGTTATGTTTTATCAGTGGTACACTCAAACAGAAACATACTGTCTCTCTAATTCCACATAACGTCAGCCATTGATGAAAGATGTTAAGTTAGAGGGTGGTTGTTGTGAGAGATAGTGTAAATTTTTATGTGCTTGGAATCTGGAACAAAGCACACATTTTAATTGCTTAACACTGGCCACTGCAAAAGAGAAATTCCTCATAGATTGCACATAACATACATGGTCATGTCATGCACAGAGTATGTGTACATTGCTGTTGACAGTGTCAGGAAGACAGTGATGTCAAGGTCCTGCTACTAGCAGAATCACCACCATGAATGCAGAATGTCTTTGTGTGCCTGTCCTGTGGACTGCAGAGATGTACACATATTTGTATACCCACCCATGATCTGTTTCTGATAAACATACCTTTTTCTCCCTTTGGCAACTCACTTAGAACAGGACTTCACACTGAGGCCCATATGTCCTGGGAAAGCAAAAACTGCTTTAGACTTATATAACTCATTTTACAGAAAATAAAAAAGAATCAATGTCCAGATTCTCAGCTGGGACATGCATGGAGTTCTGTCTTTGATCATGATTCTCATCTCTCCTTTAAATAAATTTCCTTCTTATACTTTTCAAAAGAAGCACAAATTCTCTGTGTTAGTTAGTTTTAACTTTCAACTTGAAACAACCTAAGATAACCAAATATTAGGGTTTCACTGGAGGAATTGTCTAGCTCTTGTCCTGTGTACATGTTTGGGGGAGGTTACCTTGATCATTAATTGATGTGGGAAGACCCAGCTCACTGTGGGCTACATCATTCCCTACCCAGAGAATCTTGAACCATATAAGACAAGGAGAAGCTTCAAGAGAGCGAGCAGGAAGCATAGATGTACTCATTCCTTTTGCTCTTGACTGCAGATGTGGTGTGACCAGTTGTCCTGTCTCTGTGACTTCTCTGTAGTGATGAATCATAATCTGGAATTGCAAGCTTAATAAACCCTAAAGTTATTTTGTCAAGATATTTTGTCACAACAGCAAAAATGAAACTAGGTCATTCCCATCCCCAGATCATCCCAGAGATCCCTCGGGGTCACCAGTCAGTCAAGGCTACTTGGTGAACTCCAGGCGAACCCTAGACCCTTTCTCAAGGAGCAAGGTACATGGCATCTGAGGGACAACATGAGTTTGACCTGTGACATTCACATGCACACACATGTGTAGCTGCACACACAAACAGTAGAATATATATGAGATGAATAGTATGTAAATACTATTTCATAATTATCACTGGGCATTATAAATTTCATTAATGAGTATTTCTACAACATTTTTAGCTGTCAGTGATGGTGTGGTGACACACTGGGTATTTCTAAAATGGTGCTGTAAGAGTTTTATTTTGAAGTCTCCAAAAATCATCCATCCAAGTGTATTGAGAAACTCCAGATGTTTGTTAGGACAGTAATCAAACTCCAGATGTTAGGACAGTAGTCAGGCACCCTTCTTCCACAGTTTAGGAGGATTCCTCTGTGAAAACTTCTTCACAGAATGCCTACATAAGTATGGAGGTAAATTGCATCAATTAGTTTTAACTGAAATACACATATCTCCAAATTTCCATAATTTTTGACAGTTTTCCATTTGTTTACAATATTGAGTAGTTTAAGTGATTCAAAGAAATTTGTGTTTTCTTTCCAAAATAGTAGTTCATTTTATTGAGACTTGTTTCTAGAACATAACTTTAAATGACAAAGCTATTTAAAGTGATCAGTTTGGGAATATAAAAAAAAATCAGTGTGTTCTCCTTAATTATATTTATTTATACTTGGTTTTGAAAGAATCACAGAAGGTGGTCCCATCACTCACCAGAAAAGCTGGTCTATAGTTAAGACACTGTTGAATTCATCTGCCTAGCTTTTATGCAGACATTTAAAAATAGCTTGTAATAATGGACACAACTGGTTTTCTTCTCCCTACCAGTTCCCATAAGGACAGGGGCTCAGAAGAAACAAACTCTTAAAATTAAGACATCTCCAGTCGTTGTGCCAAAGAGATTTTAGATCAAAGTAAATAGCTCTTCAGGTCAATTTTAAAAAATAAATTTTCTCTTGTTTACAAATAAAATTCAAAAAGCAAAGTTCACCATTTTAACTCTTTTAAAGTGTGTAATTGAGAAGTCCCAGATGCAGTCATGACATACACCGCGTCCACTCTCTAATTCCAGAACATTGTTGTCATCTCCAGAACAATCATGTACTCCTCAATTTCCATTTGCTCCTAACCCTGACAATTGTGGACCTATATTCTTCCTCTGTGGATTCTCCCATTGTCCATGTGCTCCAGACACTCACAATGAGTTCAGGGTTCATCTGTGTAGCAGTACATATCATATCCACGTTATTATAGCTAAATAATATTCCATTGCAGGATATAACATTTTGCTTTTCCATTAATCAATTAATGGATCTTTAAGCTTTGATTACTTTAATTATTGATGCATAAATATACTGTGAAATGTGATTTCTCTTAAAACTCTTCATTTTTCAAAAATATATTTATTGCATTTAGAGGATTTGAGAATATTTCAATTTCTATTTTATTTCTTTTTTATCTTTTCTAGTTCACTTACATGGGCTGAAGAGTTGCCTCAGTGGTTGAGACCACTAGCTATTCTTTCAGAGGACCTTGGTTCAATACCCAGAACCCATAAAATGGCAGACAGCTGTTTTGAACTCCAGTCTTAGGGTATCTGATTCCCTCTTCTGGCCTCCCCGGGCACTGCATACATATGCACAGATATATGCAGGCAAAACATCCATACTTGTAAAATAAAAATAAAGGAAAAACTTTTTCCTAAAATAGCCTACAAAGTCACAGATTTCTTTATGGCATTTTACACATGCCCCATCCTTACCCCTGACCACACCTTTTTCTTCCTGTCCCTTCCCACCACGCCCTCTTGCCCTTAGTAGGATTTTTTTTTCCATTTCTAAAGATGTTTATTCAGCATAACAAATACCAAGAAAAGATTGTTTTGTTAACAGCCATTGGGATTGTTTAGAAAATGTTTTTGTCATGGATAGAATAATGGAAGCCATTATTCTCAATTGTGTGGCATACTGCTGTCATAAAAGTCATAAGTATGACTTTTATATTTCACACATGCAGATTCTAACAGGACACTGACTCCCAGCTGTCCATGAGAGTCTTCTGGAAGAGAGGAGAAGGCTGGAGGAGTATTTTGGGCACAGAGGTCACCCCTCGAGGGCACCAGTGCTCCAGGTCTTCATGAGGTGCTTTTTCAGATGGACCAAGTCCTTTGTCACAGCCCCCTGGTGAGTATCCTTGGTGTGTTTATGTCTTTGTGGAAGACATGTATTTATGTGCTGCCATTTATGACCCATCCTGACTGTTAAATACCAACATCTTTCCCATAATGCATTCATATCTTGACCAAATGTGAAGCTGTTCTATACAAATAACAGTGCCCCTCCCCTCTCCCCATCCCATTCCTGCTATCTTAATTACTAGATTTGAATAGCAAAAGCATTAAATGCCCAGATTTTTAGGGTTCCTGAAACTAGTAAAATGAGATCTAAGCGCTTCCACAAATGCAAAGGACAGATCAATGACCTCAAAGAAGTCTACATTCTAATCTTTGTTTATATGTTATTTACACGAGAAAAAGAATTTACAGTTGGAAATGGAATCTAGAATGTCAATCAGGTTATCTTGAGATGGTAGGGAGGAATCTTGACAAATTTGGTGGACCCAATATCATCACATGTATTCTTAAACATGAAATGGGGGCGGGGAAGGAAGCCAGCATCAGTGAAGGAGATGTCACTAAAGAAGCAGAGGTCAGAGAGCACTAGTTTTGAAGGTAGAAGAGACTGTGAGCCAAGGGTCATGGGCAGTTCTAGACTCTGGGGAAGGCAAGAATCAGACTCTCTGTGAATATAGCCCTCAAGTACCCTGGTGTAAACCAATAAGATCCTCCAGCTTCTGGTCTCTTTCAGGATCACGGTGCTTTGTCACTGTCTATGTTATTTCTCCAAGAGAAAGGACTACATGTAGAGAAAGAAGGCTCACTTAGCACACATTCCAAAGGAGGAAAAGGCTGTACATAAAACCAAGTCCAAGGCCTGGCTCCCACTCTCCTACCTTTGAGGGTGGGGGTGGGGGTGGGGGTGGGGGTGGGGGATGGGGATGTATGACCAGGAGCACCAGCTCACCATATATGCTCAAGAACCAGATGAGATGGCGTGCACTGAAGACCTTTGATGGAGAGATGCAGCAGCAAAAGTTAGCTTGGTGTCTCTTGATTGCATCCCTGCTCTGTTAAAATTTGCTTATAGCAAAGCCCTGGGTGGATTCAGGATGTGGGCCACTTCCTTATTCCCTAATGATTCCATACTATCTCCACACACCCTGATCCATTTCTCTCATTCAGGCAGCTTTCCAGATACCACTCCTTCTTGCATTGGTTCCATTAAGTGACACCCTGGATGTTTCTTGTCTCAGGTGTGTCCCTGGCCACAGCTGCCTTCTGCATCCTTTCCCCTTGCTTTCATGGAGAGTCATTTCTTCTCTCTTCACTCATCTTTCCATTCAAGCCTCAATCTCACTCTTGGTGCCCCTACATTTTCCTGCACCATGGCCTTCAGTATGTCCATACAGAAGGCCTTTCAGTATACCTTCCTTGACTGATGGAGGAGAGGTGATGTTGGCAGCCAGAGAGAATGACATTGATTGTGTCTGGTGGTAGCAATCAGAATCGAGAGTTAGCCTTCCGGAATTGGTACTGTAACTCTGTCTAGGTTCTTTCCCATTAAAGCAAACACTTAGTATATATTTTTGTTTTTCCATAGGTCACTAATATTTATCCTCTTTACTATACAATATGAATATGGGGTAAGTATATTAATTTATTCTGTACATAGAAAATTCACGTTGTTGTATATATAATTTATTGCAGTGTGTGTGTGTGTGTGTGTGTGTGTTTTAAGAATGTTTAAACTAGGGCTCGGCCTTCATGTCCTCAAATAAAACACAACCTGAGCACTTAGATATCCTTGCAATCAAAGCTGCTTATAGAGTTGCCCGGGTGTTGGAGAGGTCTTTATCTTATAACAACCACAGCCCTTCCTTAAATTCTTTTTATTTGGAACAGAAAAGAAGTAGTTGAAACATTTCAAGATTAAACCAAGAAATGTAAGATTCAGTCTGGACGCTTTTTAGCTCTAGAGAAATCTCAGCCTGTAACAAGCCTTCTTTCTTCTGCTCCCTCAAGGAAGAATCTAAATTATGAACCCACCCTCAAAAGTTTTACGGTGCTCTGTTAAGGGCTGCCTGCCATTCTGGGCTGAAGACTTCTGGAGTGACAGAGTGACCCAACTCAAGTCTCTTGATTATCAGAGACCTTTGGAAAGTAACTGAAATTGGAAATGATGTCTACTCTCCTTTACTACCTGGGTCAAGGGATGAGAAGCCCTGGCTTCTTGGCCCTCCCAAGTCCTTTATTCTTTAATTCAGCTAAGAGTCAGTGCCAGTCCCATGCTAAGCAGGAGAATCAGACTTGTCCATTTACCTCACGTTCATTAGAGAATGCCCCCCTATGATGCT
Organism: Mus caroli; assembly: GCF_978045245.1. Classification (NCBI taxonomy): domain Eukaryota; kingdom Metazoa; phylum Chordata; class Mammalia; order Rodentia; family Muridae; genus Mus; species Mus caroli. The sequence continues at coordinate 79,606,907 of NW_028227256.1, read as the reverse complement.
TGCTTGAGAGCATTTTTTTTTCTAGTTAAGCTTACCTGATTTTTTCCAAGCTTGTTTTTGTATTATATTCATCTACTTTTTTTTTATTATAAAAGTCTGCATCATCCTAGAATTCACTCCCCTTACTCTTTATATCCATGTGAGCAGTCATGATTCCTGAAACAAAGACAATTCAACCCTGGTTGCTCCCATAAGCTTGTGCCGCAGAGAGATTAGAGAATCTTCACACAGGGGATAGCCATATGGTAACAAGGGTTTAGGACAGAGGTGTGAATTGACATATTACCCATAGAAGGCAATTTGCATTATCTACCAAGATTGTAAAAGTACAATCCTTTTGGAATGCATTTTTTTAAAACATTGGTGACATATTTTTATTCTGGCATGGGCAAAGATGAATACACGGGAAGATTAATCGCAGGGTGGTGTTCAGCAGCTAAGGAAGGGAATCAGCTAAGTATTCATCAGTAGGGAGCGGATGCTCCGCTCCGATGCTGGATGAGCTGGACGGCTTTGAGGAGCTTGAGAGAATGAATGTGGACACAGCAATTAGGTGGAAATGGCCAGGTAGTAGGCAGCATGCCACCTGAGTATCAACAAAACAACCCCAAATCACCAACAGTGTGGGTGCATGTGGGTGAGTGTACTTATTAATACTTAGATAGCAATCTAAAGAGTTGGATCTTGTCAGGGGAAGGAACTTGAGGCCAGGACAGAAAGAGAAAGTGACTGCTATTATTCTTTTATACAAATTGATGTCTTGGTTTTGTATCTGTATTATTTGGTGTTGTATCTGGAGACAGATACACGATAGAGTTAACGTTATAGAAGTTCATGTTCTACCTTCTGTAACTTTCTACTCAGGAAACATCTGTCTTACGAGGTAAAACAGGGTGGCTTCTCCTGTTTCAATGGATTTGCATGATATTCTCTCTCTCTCTCTCTCTCTCTCTCTCTGTGTGTGTGTGTGTGTGTGTATGTATGTATGTGTGTGTATTTGTGCAAACCCATATGTATTCAAGTTAATGCATATGTGTTTGATGGATTAGATATTGGTCTTTAGGCATCATCTGCCTCATGTTGTTTGTTTTACAGACAGAGGCTCTCACTGTCCTGAAATGTACTAAACAGGCTTTCTTGTGGGCCCTGGGGATCTGCAAGTCTCTCTGCCACCACAGTGATGGGATTACGAGCCTGTACCACCATCAGCTGCAACTTTACCTGGGGTCTGGGTATCAAACTCCATATTTTTGCAGGGCATGGTGGTGCACGCCTTTAATCTCAGCACTTGGGAGGCAGAGGCAGGCAGATTTCTGAGTTCGAGGCCAGCCTTGTCTACAAAGTGTGTTCCAGGACAGCCAAGACTACACAGAGAAACCCTGTCTCGAAAAACCAAAAACCAAACCAAACCAAACCAAACCAAAACAAAAAAACCCAACCAACCAAACAAAAAAAATCCAACCAACCAACCAAACAAACCCCTCCATATTTCCTCATCTTGTGTTTTTATTAAGTGCACATTCTTCCTTTACAAGCTCACAATCCCATTTCATGTGTCAATCAATGTTTTTTTCCTTGGAATCTGCTAATCTGTTTTAAAAATGACTCCTGAAATGTAATCCTGAAATGTATCATATAAACAACCTGCCTTTGTTATCAAGGCATCTAATCTACTGACTCCATTTTTTTGCCATCTCTATTTTGGTATTTCACTGAGCACAGTCATGAATTCTGACCTTAAGTGAATCCAAAAACTCAGACTAGCTACTGTGTTTGCCCGCTGTGCCAGCCAAGCCTGAGCATTTAACTCCTAGCGTTCCAGGATTTTGAACTCCTGCATTCACAGAAAACAATGTTAATCAAAAGTTAAGAGTCATAGACTTCATAAATTTCAGACTCATTTATGCGTGGCTTCTGTGGTCTGTGTATGTGTTCACATACATGTATGTGGAGGTCAGAGGTCAACATTGAGCATGCTTTTTTACTGCTCTCCACCATTGACTGAGACAGTTTCTCATGAATGTGGAGATCACCAACTCAGCCACACCACCTGGCCACCAAGCCCCAGGGGCTCTCTTGTCTTTTCCTTCTCAGCACTGGGATTACAGACAAGCAATGCTGGGCCCAACCTTGTATAGGGTTGACAGAGTACTCAAGAAATCAAGTACGCTTGCCCACGTGGTAGGTCTTTACGGATGGCACCATATCTTAGCCCCTTGAGCCCTCAGATTCTTCAAAACTTTTCATACACCTTTTGTTTCTAAAAGCTGTATTTTTCATTTAATGCTTAAGGATATTTCCCCTTTGTTCCTGCCTGTCTTAGTCCGTGTTCTATTGCTGTGAAGAGACACCATAACCACAGCAACTCTTATAAAGGGAAACATTTAATTGGGGCAGGCTTACAGTTTCAGAGGTTTAGTCCATTGTCATTATGGTTGAAAGCATAGTTGCATGCAGACAGACATGGTGCCAGAGAAGGAGCTGAGAGTTCTATATCTGGATTGGCAGGCAGCAGGAAGAGAATGACACTGGGCTTGGCTTGAGCATCTGAGACCTCAAAGTCCATCCTTAGTGACACACTTCCTCCAACAAAGCCACAAGTCCTAGTCCTTTCAAATAATGCCATTCCCTATGAGCCTATGAGGGCCATTTTTCATTCAAACCACCATGATGTCCCTTCACGGAAGTGTAGACTGAGTGATTAAAAAAACAAACAAACTTTTAAGTAAACTCTTTGTCTTTTCTCACACTCACTGACATTTATGGACATATTCTTTTATTTGTGTGTGCTTATGAATATATTCATATGTACTATTCATAACCCATATTAATATGTATTACACCTACTTACCAGTCTTTCACCAGGACCATAACTATTGACTTAGCTTCTGTCTGTCTGTCTGCCTGTCTGTCTGTCTGTCTCTCTCTCTCTCCTTCTCTCTCTCCTTCCCTCTCTCTCTTCCTTTCCTCCCTTTCTTCCTTCTTTTCTTTTCTTTCTTTCTTTTTTGACACTGCATCATGTATCCTAGGTTAGTCTTGAACTTGCCCTGATCCCCTTGCCTCCACCTCCTGAATGCTGCAGTAATAAAGGGAGCACTTCTCTATTTCTTTCACTTCACATTAATTATTCACATTAATAATTGCTTCAATTATACAAATAGGCAAAGTTTATCTCTGTTGCATTCTTGGTAAGCTTATTTCTGCTGGTAGCTCTAGCACCTAGCTCCCCTTTCCCCTCCGAGACACAGCCTTAGTGGGTGAGTGAACGTAAATGCTTGAAGGTGGCTGTTCTTTGTAAAGAGTCTACCTGTGGAAATAGGAATTCTTGGACTACACTTGGTATTGAAGTGGCTGATGGCTCTGGCTATGGAGATGTGATAGATGACAAGATGCTTTGTCCCACAAAGGGCAGGAACTTTCTTGTGTGAGGTGTGTGTATGAATACATAGAGCATGTTATGGATACAGTACGTGCATGTGTGTGTATCTCTGTGTGTGTGTCTGTGTGTGTATGTATATCTCTTTGTGTTTGTGTGTGTATGGTTATGTCTGTGTTTATATCTGTGTATGTATGTATGTATGTATGTATGTATGTATGTGTCTCTATGTATGGTTCTCTCTGTGTGTATATGTATGTGTGTCTCTGTGTCTCTCTTTCTCTCTTTGTGTTTATGTGTGTGTGTGTCTATGTCTGTGTATGTATGTATGTATGTATGTATGTATGTATATGTGTGTGTCTCTGTGTGTATGGTTCTCTCTGTGTGTTTCTGTGTGTATGGCTCTCTCTGTGTGTATGTGTATATGGATGTGTGTGTGTGTGTGTATCTGTGTGTGTGGTTCTCTCTGTGTGTTTCTGTGTGTATGGCTCTGTGTGTGTGTGTGTGTGTGTGTCTGTGTGTGTGTGTCTGTGTGTGTATGGTTCTCTCTGTATGTTTCTGTGTGTGTGGCTCTGTGTGTGTGTGTGTCTGTGTGTGCATGTGTGTGTGTGTGTCTGTGTGTTTAAAGCAGGAAAAGGCTCAACTGACTCTGATTCAGGAGCTTCTGACTGAGGGACACATTAGATGCCAGCACTTTCCAACCTTCCTAATGCTGTGATCCTTTAATAAAAATTCCTCATGTTGTGATGACCCCCAACAATGAAATTATTTCCATTGCTACTTCATAACTGGAATTTTGCTATAGTTAAGCATTTTAATGTAAATATATCATATTCAGAATATCTGATATGTGACCCCAGCAGGGTCATGATTCACAGGTTGACAACCACTGCATTAGAGGAACCCACCTTGTAGAACCAACAATTGCAGGAAGAAAAAATAAATAAATCCAAACTGGGAAACTTTTTCTGGAGAATTGCCTTAGGAAGGATTTGTCTGGTGAGGGTCACTTATCCTGGCTGATCTGGGAGGCATAGCCAGGAGGTCATGGGGAGGAAGTGAAGCTGATCATTGAGACCAGATTCTGGGCATAGCTTTTCTAACTGTACCATTTACATACACCCCTAGATGGCTCACAACTTACTAATGCAGTCTTCACAGGAGAGAAAAGCTCTAGGGGATTCTGGCTCTGGTGGTTTTTGAACAAGGTTCCTATTTCTCCAGTGTCCTCTGTGTTACAGGGTTTGACTCGTGTAATCAGTTCCCCCAGGATTGATTACCCAGCCTCCTCCCATCGGACTGGGGCTCTGCCCTTTTACGTGTCAGTACTATGCATTACAGCCAGGTGTGATGCTGACCTTGTGAAGCTGAGGCAGGAGGATCAAAAGTTTGAGTGTAGCCTGGCTACATAGCAATAACCTGTCTCACAATAAATAAGTTAGTATTTGCTTTTCCTAGATCCAAGATAGAAAGTGTCTTGTGGGATTTGGACACGCTGGGCTTGTTCTATTGTATATTCCATGAACTCTACTAAGCCCTGAGGCTTAATATACTGAACAACTGACTTCGTTTTCCAGAGTGGCAAGAAGTATGGCGGCCCCTGCGGAGGAAGAAACTGCTCTGTCTGCCAGTGTTTTCCTGAGAAGGGATCTCGGGTGAGTGACACAGAGGTCAAGACTGACGGTGTGCCTGGGGTTTGAACTGCTCTGAGTAAGTTAAATGCTTTCATAGCTTCCATAGCCTCCAGTCCTCCAAATGACTTGTGAGCCTACAGTGCTTATCTGTTATACACTCTTCACATTCTTAGAGAGAGGGCTGCCATGAATTGAGACTCTGTGTGAAGATGAGAAAACAGCCTGGATCATGCAGCTCACCTGTGTTTTATGCAAAACTAGTGTCATGACTTCCCTGTAAGGGAAGCCCTGTGATGTCATTTCAGGCCACCTCCTCTAAGGTTTATGGTGTTTAAGGTTTATCAGTATTTTAAAGGCTCTGAGAAGTGTGTGAAGAAGAAAAAACCTTTAATTTGGTTTAAAGTCATCTTTCCTGACATTTGACCATAATACCCTTTCATGGATAGCACCCTATTGAAGCTTAATATTCCCGTTAAGGCGATAGCTCTGTTGCGTGTTCCATATTTGCCTTGATTGTTCTAAGTGCATAAAGCACCTTATCTAGCTCTCTGATTCCTCATTTTAATTCCCCAATTCTGCTGTGCAGAGGACTGAGCCGGAGGCCAGTTTCTAGTTCAAGGCCGCCTAGAATAGTTCTGTTGGCAACTATCTGTTTTGTAAAGCGTGGAGACCACGTTGGCCACTACATTTTGGGAAGTCACAAACATGTCCCTGTGCTCTGTCAGCTGCACTGGACAGCTTATTAATTCATGAATGCTGAGGCTTAGATGAGGCAACCCTCCACTTCAGAACCCTCTCATAATTTTTGTAGACGTATATTGAAATATCACTGTTTACACCTTAAATACACAGTTGTGTGTCAATTAAAAAGGATGGGAGTGGAGAACCCACTATAGAAATATCCCCAGAGTCTGGCAAGAAAGGTTAAGGTTGGTTGTCTTTCTTAAGCTTCGGATAATTTTGAGGTCAAACTGTTGCATACGCCAGCAAGATTTTGCTGAAAGGACCCAGATATAGCTGTTCTTCTGAGGCTATGCCAGTGCCTGGCAACTACAGAAGTGGATGCTCACAGTCATCTATTGGATAGAATACATGACCCCCAATGGAGTAGCTAGAGAAAGTACCCAAGGAGCTGAAGGGGTCTGCAACCCTATAGGTGGAACAACAATATGAACTAACCAGTACCCCCAGAGCTCATGACTCTAGCTGCATATGTAGCAGAAGATGGCCTAGTTGGCCATCATTGGGAAGAGAGGCCCCTTTGTCTTGCAAACTTTATATGCCCCAGTGCAGGGGAACATCAGGGCCAAGAAGTAGAAGTGGGTGGGTAGGGGGGCAGGGTCGGGGGAAGGGTATAGGGAACTTTCGGGATAGCATTTGAAATGTAAATAAAGAAAATATCTAATAAAAAATTTTTTTGAGGTCAAAATACAATGATTTTTTTTTGACACAATACTCTTCGTGACTCCGGAAACAATATAGTATATTGGGGACCTGTCTTAGTCAGGGTTTCTATTGCTGCAGTGAAATACCATGGTCAAAAAACAACCTGGGGAGGAAAGGGTTTACTCAGCTGACACTTCCACATTACTGTTCATCACTAAAGGACAGCAGGACAGGAACTCAAGAAAGGCAGAAACCTGGAGGCAGGAGCTGATGCAGAGGACATGGAGGGGTGCTGCTTACTGGCTTGCTTTTCATGGCTTACTCAGCTTGCTTTCTTATGCAACCCAAGACCACCAGCCACAATGGGCTTGGCCCTCTACCATGGGTCATTAATTGAAAAAAAAAATGTCTTACAGCCAGATCTCTCCAGGAATTTCCTCAACTGAGGCGCCTTCCTCTCTGATGACCCTAGCTTGTGGCAGAACCAGGCAATATAGGGTATAGATTAACTAAAATCTGTTTCTCACCATTCTGGAGGCGGTACTTGCTCCGAGTTCAAGGTGATCACAAACCCTGTGGCTACTGAGAGCCATTTCCTGGCTTGAGGATGGTGTCCTTTGGGGTTGGAGAGAAAGAAAGCTCTCTAGGATCTTCTCAGAAGGGCTCGATGGTGATCATCAAGCCATCTCCCAGGCACCTCATTGCCTACTCTTAGACTTCCCATCTCCTAGTCTTGGAGACCCATCTCCTACTCTTGATGCACTGGAGCTTGGGATTTCAACACCAGAGCAGGGAACCTAAAGAAACATTCAGTCCAAACAACATCCATATCAACCCCACAGGGCTAGGCATGACACTCAAAGTGCAGGCTTGGCTGGTAGTCATCCAGGGCAAAACATTTCCTTCTTCCCACTTCATGGTTTATTGCTGTATTCATGTGTCTTTAGAAATTTCAGTCTCCTTAATTCTGCATTTCCTTGCTGGGGATCTTTTTGTTTCACCCATCTTTCTAAAAGACTCTTGACAAGTTTTAGTCATTGAAACTGGGTGGAAGGAGCTACTGGTGTCTAATGGGCAGGGCCCATGGTACAGCTCAGCTTCTTGTAGTACAGGGTATCTTCTACACCAGATACTGATCGGTCCCCAACATCATCAGAATAGAGAAGGCCTGTTCTTACTGCCTTAGCTCCATGGGGTGGGTGTAATTATTTGTGTTTCCATCTGATGGTGTAAGAAGCCCAAATGAGAGCCAGCAACCACACCCAGGTGCCTGGCCTCACCTCCGGTACTTGCTCCACAGGCATGGAAAGGTATTACACGTAGGTTCCAACACCTGGGTCTACTGTCACTGTGTGAGCCCTTCCTGAGATCAAGCCCTTTATATTTGCTACCTGGATCCTGCTTCCTTTTCTTGAGCTTCCCTATGATCACAAGCCAATGACTCTGTACAGAGTGTGCTTTTTGGCCTCCAAGGCTGTCTGTGGGCTGCCAGGGTTCCCGAGGCTGAGCTCCTCTCTGCTATGTGTGTGTCCCTGGTACCGGGTGGCCAAAGGGACTGTGTGTGCAGCCCCAGCAACCCCCACCTTTCCTGATGGCTGGGATCCCTGTGAGGGCTACCGGTGGGGGTGTCATTTTCCAGCAGAGAATGTGGGAGGAAGACCATATGTTGCTGGGAGGAGATAGAGATATAGGCTCTCAGTCCTTAGCATCTGGCCAAGCTCTCACGACAGAGGCAGCTCCAGGTGGACTGCTGAAGAATAATAATGAGCTGACACTGAATTCCAGGGGCTAGAGGTGTCTCCCTGAGGCTACTCAGCCCATTTAGGAAATAGCTGGTATCCCTAAAAAGGAAGTTGGGCCTTTTTATTACTTGATAATACAAAATGAAATCTGGTCATTTTAAATCACCATGACCGCCTGCCACTTCTCACACCCCTAATTGAAAAATTTGTTCTTCTTAGCAAGTCTCTTTCCTACTTTGATCTTTCTTCTTCTTCTTCTTCTTCTTCTTCTTCTTCTTCTTCTTCTTCTTCTTCTTCTTCTTCTTCTTCTCTCTCTCTCTCTCTCTCTCTCTCTCTCTCTCTCTCTCTCCTCTCTCTCTCTCTCTTTCACTCTCCTCCCCCCACCCCATTTATGTGTGTGTGACATGTGTGACTCATTACTCATTGCATTTATTTAGGGTTGCTTGTATGAGCATGTGTGGAAGGCTGCTACTAAGACAGTGTCACTTCATCTGTGGATATAGCACAGAAGAAAGTGACACCTCCCCAGCAAACATTGCTTGCTACGAGTTCCTTACAGAGGAGCAGTGGTGGCATCATGAACCCTTCCCCATCCTTGGTCAACAACTTGTACCAAGCACTTAGACTTTCACCTCATAACTATGACTTCAGGACAAGCACTATCTACCCAAGCAGAAGGCTAAAGCAATTCTTGACAAACAAATCTAGCTTCTTGTTAATAGCTGTGAGTCTGGAGCTACAGTGAGGTGAAAGCAGGGACATATATTTGCAGTGATTCAGCATCATCTCTCCATCAGTTTGAGTATGCCTGTGCCTAAATTCCCTCATTAGATAAGCATATACTTGTGACGGGTCATGTAAACAGCCCCTTGATTCACAGTCCATGCCTTAGAGGAATAAGTTGTTGCTCATTGGTTTCCCCTTTGAAATAGGTGAACTTCATCGTACTGAGTTGAGTGAGTAGGTAGTCTGCATGCATCAATCAACAGATTAAAATCCAGAATCTAGCCTAGAGAGGATGCAGAAGCCTTTTTTTGAAGCCACTGTGGATCCATAAGGAGACTTTCCAAGAGAGAGAAACACAGTTAGCAGTCTCTCCTCTGCCCCAGATTTCCTATATCACACTGGCACTGCTAGGAAGTGAGTAAGCTCTCATAGTTCAAATCCCTGTGACCTTCAAGTGTGGCCAGAGATGTGCATCTTCAGAGCAAGTCAACTCTGACCACTGTGGCACTAGGAACTTTCCAGGTCAGTGGTGCTGGGGTTGGGTCAGGAGATGGGCGTGTCCCCTTGATGGCTGGGTTGCAGACCTAAGCTCAGCCTAGGAGAGAAAGGTTTGTCTAGAGGATTAAGCCCATTCCCCAGGGTGTGGTGTCCCTTGGTTCCAGGATGTGAGGTGTGACTTTACAGCTACTGAGTTGCTCCCCTACATGATCTATGATTCTTCTCCATTTCCTCTCCATACTTGCTGTTAATCTCTCTATGAGGAGGTGAATGGGATAGCATTGAGCAGGAATTTTCCTTAGTCTCTGTCAGTCTCCAGGGAAGCAACTCCATGTAGTTAGTGGGTCTGTGTGTAAGATGAAGAAGCCGTGTTCTTATGAACCAAATTGGACCTTTTGTGAGTTTCGGTTAGTGACTGGGGGTCAGAGAATTCTTTTCATTAATTTATTTATTCATTCATTTTACATCCCTATCCTAGTCCCACCTCCTTTGCTCTCAGTTCCACCCTCACAAACCCTCCCCCATTATCCCTCCCCCTTATCCTTAGAGAAGGGGAAGTTCCCACTTGGGTACCATCCTACCTTGGGACACCAAGTTGCAGCAGGACTGACTGTATCTGCTCCTACTGAGGCCCACCCAGGCTGTCCAGCTAGGGTAATGGGATCCAATGGCAGGGAAAAGAGTCAGAGAGCCCCATTCCTGTTATTAGAGAACCCACATGAAGACTGAGCTGCACATCTGCTACAAATATGTAGGGGTCCAAGGTCTATCCCCTGCATGCTTTTTGATTGGTGGTTCAATCTCTGTGAGCCCCCATGGGCCCAGGTTAGTTGACTCTGTAGGCTTTCTTGTAGTGTCCTTGACTCCTCCTGTTCCCTCAGTCCTGTCCCCCACTCTTCCACAAGACTCTCTAAGCTCCATCTGATATTTGGCTGTGGGTCTCTGCATATGTTTCCATCAGCTGCTGGATAAAGCCCTTCAGGAGACAGTTATGCTACGCTCCTGTCTGCAAGAGGAGTATCATTAATAGTGTTAGGGGTTGGCTCTCTCCTATGGGATGATTCTCCAGTTGCACCAGTCATTAGTTGGCCTTTCCTCAATCTCTACTCCATCTTTATCCTTGCATACCTTGTAGGCAGGACAAATTTTGGGTTGGAGGTTTTATGGGTGGGTTGATGTCCCACTCCCTCCACTGGGAGTCCCACCTGGCTACATGAAGAAGAAGTCTCAGCTAGGGTCGCCATACACTCCTGGGAGCCTCCCCTGTCCCATGCCTCTGTCTAGTTCATAGAGGGATAATATGACTAGTTTAATCTTCTTTCTGTAGCTTATTTAAACATATGGGAATACGTTTTATCATCTGAAAGAGTGAAACAGCCATGAAACCACCATATCTTTGTGACTTGGTTTTCTGCACAGGGGCAAACAGCTTTAAACTCATCCTGTCTTCAAGTTTTTAGTTTAAAACCCAGGTTCAATATTAGTGAGCCTTTCTTTCCTTTGGGATTGTAAATCACTGAATTATGCTCAGTCCAGTACAGTCTTGTGCTCTCGCTCACCCACCCTTTATACATTTATCAGCCTGCCTCCTGTGATTAAAAAGGAGATTTTACATGGGTAATTTTAATTATTCTCAGTATTTCTCATTCTTATGCCCTTAACTTACTTGCACGCACAGTTCTAACTCTCACTCCTTATCATCACACAGCTGCATTTAGGACACTAGCTTCAGCCTGGCAAATGGTTCCATGTGATAATTTTATATCTCCAAATTCTCAGTAGTCAATAATGTTCCCTTTCATCGAGACACCACCCACCGGCAGCTGAAGGTGGATAAAGCCAGTCTGTCATCCGTTCCTTGGCTTTGGAGCTGCTTTCTTGTCCTGTTACATCCTGTACCTCTAAGGACTCAATGTCTTATTACTAGAAAATTCTCTGATCAGTGATATATACGATGGATGCATGTGCTTTTAGGGGATATCAGGTAACCTGAGGTCAGATGGCTGGGACCATTCTCATCAATAAATATGAGGTTCATTCATGGATCTCATGCCTTTGTCCTGCAAAAGCAGGGGCATTCAGAATCTTTTTGAAACTAGTGCTGTACTATCATGTGTTTTCAGGTGGATTCCAGGCTGCCAGACTGCAGGCTACAATGTTGGCTTAGGTTGCTCAAGTGTTTATTTTAGAAATGGTAACATGGTTTTTGAACACCAAAACACGTGCAGAAACCAAAGGGACACATTTCCAGGTTGGAATTTGCTGTGTCTTGGGGTTGAGTATCTCTGAGAAGGGTTTTGGGAGTCTGTGGTTAGCAGAGCAATCTGGTCTACCTACAGTGTGGCTGCTTCAACGTAGATGGTATCTATCTGAAGAATCGCTGCAGGTAACTAGCATCAATTACATATGCCGCCAAATCTCCTTGACATCTAGCATTTGTGTATATGGATGAAGGAAACAGCATAGTTGCCTCTCACACTCTACAGTCTGTCACGTGTTTCCCATCATACCAAGTGTACATGTTGTTCTAACATAACAGGGCTTCTTCCAGGACTCAGGTGTAGTGTGTTTGTTGGTGGGTTCCACGTTTCTGTTTACATCCATCATCTCCTTTGGTGCAGTGATTTCTAGTAGGGCTTCAGGTCTCCCTACATGGAGTTCAAAAATTTCCATCACTTTGTTGTGCTGTCTTAACTACAATGAATAGTAATCCCTTCCCATTTGTTGGACAAATAACTTATCAAATACTTGTCAAGCAAAGGGCAAGACCATGGGATAAGAAGAAACCGACGAGAATCAGCCTCCAGCCACTATTTCTGGGTGCTTGAGGGTGTCTTATGGGAAAGAGGGTACAGCAAAGACCCTTGTGTCTCCCTGGTGGGTAAGTTGGTGCCCTGACCTGGCCTAGAATAGAAGCACATGGGTGGCAGACACATTGGATATGCCCTTGAATTTGGACCTGCTGGAGTTGGAGGGCAGCCAGCCCCAGCATGGAGGAAGAGTCACATTAACACCAACAGCGTCTGTGACAAATTAGCACATACTTGGTGGCTTGTGGCAACAGAAGTGAACGCTTCACAAACACTTGAGATCAGCTGTTCAAAGGCAAGGGGTTGGCCCTGCCAGGATGCAGCTGGAAAATCTGCTCCAACCTCCATCGTTCTTCCCCTGGTTCTAGATGCATTATCCCAGCTTCCTTCACGTTGCTTATTCTCTGTGGTGTCAAGTCTCATCCTCACATAAGGCGGCAGACACGGGAGAACTGCCCTTGGGCAACCTATGATAGCTGAACCCAGGATACGATCCTAATAGCATCTCATCTCCAACCATCTTATAAGTACAGTGGGGATAGGGTCAGTGGATACAATAGTCGGGGAAGATAAAGTGTTATTAGAAAAGCCTGCTAACAGGCTACTACATTAGCCAGGTGGGAAGTCACAGAGTCTTAACAAAGAGTGATTATGGAGGTGGGTGGGTAGACTCAGAAATTCCTATGGCTAGCTTGACTGCAGAGGGAGGCTCATGGGAGCTGTTGGGCAAGTGCTCAGGGTGATGCTATCCCCCAAATGAAGGTGTTCATAGTGTAGATTGACAGCAAGTATTTCAAGAACCACATTTGAGAGAATAACAGAGGTCTAGCTTTGGACTTGTATAGCGTGAGGTCCCCTGCATATGTAGGAGGTGTTGAGAAGGAGTGGTCTTGACTGGGGAGGGGCTAAGGGAATTGTTTAACTGTGGTTACAGTGGGCTCCATGGAAATAGAGTCTCTGCCAACAAGAGCAGATAAGAAGGGGTCAAGGCATCCCTCCAGAGCTCCAGGGTCACTCCCACAGGCAGAAGAGGAGCTAAGACACAGCAGGGAGAAAAACACAGAGGCTAGGGTGAGGCAGAAGGGCAGGGAAGGAGGGGAAATCACAGGAGCAGCATGCGCAGAACCCTACCTGGTGTCCTAGGTCTCCACAGCACATAGATCTTGTCAGGCTGTTCCCAACACAAAATGGGAGAACCATTCATTAGGGACTGGTCGAAGAGGTGACCTTGTTTTCCAAATGGCTAAGCTTTTTCCTTTGGTTCTCTGTGCAGGGTTTTCTCTTTGTACATGCATACTGCCTCTTGAGAGCATAGCTAAAATCCCTAGTGCTTCCAAGGCAGACTGAACAGTGCATCCGCACACTTGTTGTTAGCCGGCAAGGTTATCTTAGGGTGCAAGAAAACATTCTTTACTACTGCACTTCAAGATCCTTGGACTGTTCACTGCCTTTTCATTCTTTGGTTTTAAAACACTCCCTGATGTCCAGACTCCTCCCTCCCCCAACAATATGGGGATGGGGGTGGGGGAGATTCTGAAGGTTCTCTTTACCCAGGGGACTCCAGCTTCCCCCCCCCCCCAGGCCCAGGGTGAGGGTGTTTGTGATATTGCAGTGCCACCTAGTGGCATCTTCTCTGAATTACATCTCAGCATTAAAAAGAAGAGGGAATTTAAAAAGAAACGGTAATATTAGAATAAATAGACGCAGCAAAGGGAGAGGTGTCTTGGACACAACATTCATTTGTACATTTTATTTTCAGAAGTATTTATAAAGCATGGGGACACACTTAAGATTTGTATATTGTGAGACAGTGGCCAAGGTACTGGGAATGAGTCTTCAGTCTCAAAGACATGCTAAAGGGTATTATCTTAAGCAGATTTTAAGTAATAAGCACAAAACATCAATGAAATGAAGGTAGTGAATTGCTTTGCCTGTTATTTTCAGGTAAAAACGATGGTTTGAGGGAAGTGGGGTTGGTGAGCTCTGGAATGGAAAATGAAGCAGACACCTTGAGATTGGAAGGTCTGAGTTCAGACTTCTACTTCCCCAGGTTCAGTCTGTGTTGCCTCAAGCACATTGCTTCATCTTTCTGAGGCTAAGTCCTCCTCGGAGAATGAGGAAGCATGCAAAGGTGGCTTTCTGCTTCCTATTGTTGTAAAGAGCCCATGAGAAGAAAGCAGAACACCGTATTGAGCTTAGAGCAGAGGAAGAGCCTAGAACATGTGGCTTGGTTTTATATATATATATATATATATATATATATATATATATATATATATATATATATATATATATATATATATATATAAAACTATTCTAATTTTATCAGGTATTTTCTTATTTTACATTTCCAATGCTATCCCAAAAGTCCCCCATATCCTCCCTCCCACTCCCCTACTCACCCACTCCCACTTCTTGGCCCTGGTGTTCCCCTGTACTGAGGCATATAAAGTTTGCAAGACCAAGGGGCCTCTCTTTCCAATGATGGCCAACTAGGCCATCTTCTGCTACATATGCAGCTAGAGACATGAGCTCTGGGGGTACTGGTTAGTTCATAATGTTGTTCCACCTATAGGGTTGCAGATCCCTTTAGCTCCTTGGGTACTTTCTCTAGATCCTCCATTGGGGCCCTGGGTTCTATCCAATAGCTGATGTCACTGCCATCAACACATCTTTGATGGGAGGATAGTAGGGTTTGAGTGACAGATGAAGGCAGGCTATTGACATTTCTGGCATACAAATGAGAATGGCACATGAATACACGGGTCACAGGGGACTGGTGGGTTGGGGTCCAGGTGGGGGCACAATATGCCATCAGAGGTAAGGCATATGACCCAAGGGAAGGGCAGGCTGGAGGGAGCTAACACATCTGTTGGGGAGAAAACTGAGGTCAAGGGAGTGAGGGAGACTGACACTTGGATAACCTGTGCAACAAATGACGTGACTGACTTGGGGCTTGGCAGTGAATGGCTCTGAGCTAGAAGTATGGCAAATGTGCATACAGTTAGAGCCAGCCTAGGCTGCAGAGTGAGACTCTGTCCAAAAACTGCTGCTGCTGCTGCTGCTGCTGCTGATAATGATGAAGTAAATGAGGAGGAGGGAGAGAAAAGTCAGAAATCTCACTGCAGATAACATAGGAGTCAGTGAGACCCTACACAATGCCAGTTAAGTAGTGGGAGGCAGAGGGGTTTGGAGAGAGGCTGACCATCCAGGTAAGGATTCAAGGCGGCAAGAATGTGGGCTTGAGTAAGTCATGATCTTGAGGCAATTTTCTCATCTATCAGTGTGGGGACAAAGTTGCACAACTTTCAGTGTTGCTGGCTATGTTCCATGAGGTAGTAATGGAGGGTAGTTGATATATCGCCAAGATTAAGGTTTGTTTAAACCTTTTCTCCTTCCTGTGATAGTTTGATAGCTAATGCCGTGGTCTTACATTCAACGGGTACTGAAAATGTTTTCTTTGTTATTTCATTTGTTTTTGTTTTTACATTAACTAGATGTTTTGCCGAGAAAAAACACAAAAAGGTCATAGTAGAAAACTGGACGGACACACACACACTGTCCTAACTTTCCAAGGCTCTTTGTTCTGGCCTTGGTTGACAGTCTTTTTTAAAGTTCCCATAGAAAGATCATCTCTCTCTCTCTCTCTCTCTCCCTCTCTCTCTCCCTCTCCTTCTCCCCCTCCCCCTTCCCCTCCCCCTCCCTCTCCCTCTCCCTCCCTCTCCCTCTTTCTCTCCCTCTCTCCCTCACCCTCTCCCTGTCCCTCTCCTCTCTCTCTCTCTCTCTCTCTCTCTCTCTCTCTCTCTCTCTCTCTCTCTCTCTCTGTGTGTGTGTGTGTGTGTGTATGCGCACGCGCATGCATGCCTGTGTGTAGAAGCCAAGAGCCAATCTCTGAAGCCCTTTCACCTTTAAGGGTCTCTTAATTGGCCTGGATCTCATCAAGTAAGCAAGGGATCTGTCTGAATAGACATCCTTGGATACACATCCTCAATTCCTTCCTCAAACCTATGCCCTCCCACCTCAGTGGGTTCTAGAGCTTAACAGGTCTCCATGCTTGCACAGTAAGGAGCCATCTCCTTAGCCCGTATGTTTGTAGTTATCAGTTTGCAACTAAACTGATAAAAATCACAAGAGTGCTGTGGTTTTTAATTCATCCCTCATGGGTTCTGGTCTCAGAGAAGCCAGATCAGTGGCAGCCAAAAAGGCTAACTTGAAATTTTGATTTGTGTTCCCAAGAAAGGTATAATTCTGTATCTTTTGCTCTCTTCTACCTTGTAAAACAGACGTGATTTTCTTACTCCTCAGTTAACCAGGGACAGTTTTTAAAATGTCCTCAGCTCTGAGTTGACACTGTGTGCACTCTGGTCTCCCTTTGTCCAGCTGAGCCAGGAGCCTGTGCTGCTGTAAGGAAGCCGGTAACTGATATGATGACCCATGTCAGCTTGGCCCTGGAGAAGAGGGAAAGGGGTGACCTGGTGGCTTCATGGGGGCACACCCAACTTGCCCAGGGGTCAAACTGATTGTCTTTGGATTCTGCAGCCAGTGACTTCACTGTCTTATAATGAACATCACAAACCACAGAGTCAGTTTTGTGCACATAGTAGGAGCACTATAAACCACACCACAGCTGTTCAATCTGAGACTTAGCTGAAGGTCTCCACGTGGAACCGAGTTTAGTCATGGTTGGTGAGTGGGATTAAGGCTTACAATCAGGTATACCTAGAAAGAGAGAGAGATTCAGATAGAGAAATTATACACACACACACACACATATGTAGTATATGTGTGTGTGTGTATGAAAAGTCTTGTGATGATTGGTTTTCTAGTTTTGAAAAAATAACTTTCACAGACTGTTATTTTTCTCTCTTCACTCTGTCTATTCTAAGATAGCCTTAGAGATAAGCAAGCCTAAATATTTACTTATAAGGTTTTCTTCCCCTGACCCCATTTTTATGCGAACAGACTTAATGAAAATAGAAATTCTTTCTCTGTTACCGTAGATAAATTATTTATTCTAATGGAATGGACTGGCAGGCCACTATCTCAAAGACTAGCGTTTGAGGGGATTTTTTTTTCTGAGCAGCTTTTAGACAGATTTAGTACAGTTACCCAAGGTTTAATGTGATTCTTTTAAAATTTTTAATCATATAACAAAATAGCTAATTATATTAAAAAACACTAAAATGAAGTCATAATGTTCATAGTCTTCAAAGGGGGACATTCCAAATTTTATGTGAGTTTTCCACTTACAAAGTTACTGTTTAGGGAGGTTGGAATCAAGGCCTAACTGTATCTGTCCAATAGTTTAAGACTCCAGCAGGCTTGCAAGTCAGCTCGCTGCTCAGCAGGTGGCGGGGTGCTCTAGAGTATATAGTTCCATGGAAGGGTCCCGGAGCTTTACAGATGTTCTGAAAGCCAGAGTTCTGGGGATAGTGGTTTGGGGCTTCAAAGAAATATTTGCACCCATCTTTCCTTGAGGTGGGGCAGGGCTCACCTTATTTTGTGAAACATTTTTTTTTGTCCTCTGCAGTTACAGACTGAGTGTGTTTTGTCTCCCACAGACTCATGATGAAGCTCAATCCCCAAAGTCTTGTGTTAGCGGTATTAAGGGGTATCAAGAAAAGTACAATTACCGTTATGCTTAGATGTAGGGATGCTGTGAAGTAAATAGATTAGAGGATTAGAGTGGAGCCCCCAGGATTGAATCCGATGGCTAATTAAGGATGGGGGAGAAGCTAGCCCCTCCCCCTCTCTTTCTCTCATCTCTGTGTGGTATAGCTTCCGGGCCTCTGGCCAGAGCCTGTACTGTGGCATTTATACTTTGCTTCTACTTTCCTAACTATGAGCCCAAATAAAATTTTCCATCCTTTGTTTTATCTTTTGTTGGTTTGGTTTGTTTTTTGATGGTTTGTTTGTTTGTTTGTTTGTTTGTTTGTTTGTTGGGATACTGGATATTAAACCTCATGTACACCAGGTGTGTGCTCTGCCATTAAGCTCCTTCCTCAGCCCAGCTTCTTTCTTTATAAAGCACTCCGCCTCTGGGTTGTTTAATTGTAGTAACAAAAGGCCAGGCAACCCATCCTTCTCGCTAGCATGGTCTTGGACACCTAGGCTCTGTGTCCCAGGAGATCCCGGTTCAGTGAGTGTAGGGTTAGGGAGAGGGCGTGGGTAAGAGGTTGGTGGAAACGGGTGAGAAGACTTCTTTAGCACCTTGGAAAGATATTTCATTTTCAAGGGCAAGGGCAGGAGGTCAGGGTGAGATGGTCTTTCCATGGGAACTTTGAGGGCAGGAATGGAGGGCCCTTGTCAGTGAGTAAAGACAGCATGCTCAAAGCTCTGAAGACAAGAGCTTCCCAGAAACAGCCAGAAGTTGGTGTGCTTGCCGTATCCGGGAAGGGGACCTTGGAGGAAGGCTTGCTTTCCCTCAGTAATGCAAACAGCTATTTTCTGCTCTGCTGTTTGTTTTCAAAGTATTTTTATGGTTCTTTCTCTAATCGGGACCCATTCCCACAGCATACTAAATGGAATTCCATTAGGCTTACCATGGTGTTAAACATTTCCACTCCCCCCCGCCCCCCCCCCTTTTTTTCCTCTGCAAAGTCCCATTTGCTTACTGGATTCGGGATTGCATGTTTGAAATGAAACACATTAAAGAGATTTATGGCCAGTTAATTGGCCGTCTCTTTCTTAGTTTCTCTTTTATATGAGAGTTCATCTTGCTGTGTTCTCAATAGCACATTGTTGCAAAATATTGTATTCAAAGAAGGTCATTTGGGGAGGTGGTGTACAAATTGCTCACAGGACAACAAGATAGTTCTAAACTTACTATAATAGCAATTGTTTTCAGATTTTCATATCTAGGGAAAAAAGAGAACTTTTAAATGTCTGTCAATCTCATTTAAAAGGTTAATATTAGATATAAGATTAATTGACACAGGCTAGGAAGGTCTTTTCAGGTTGTGGTCTAGAATGTACATGCTATGCATCACAAATTGATTTACCTTCCCCACTTCCCAGAGTCTCACAGTCCTGCTTTATTACTGCTATTTGGTCACACACACACACACACACACACACACACACACACACACACACTCACATACACACACAAGTTTCAAGCTTTTCTAATTCTCAATTAACTGTAGCCATTATGTCAGGGATGGAAAAGATGAAGAAACGGAAAATACAGAGAATAGTTTTCAATTGCACGGTCCGGGTAGATGTTAAAGGTTGTCAGTAATGCTGTGGACCTGGTGGCTTAATGGTGACGCAGAGATGGCAATTTATCTTTATTACAAAGGTCACAGTTGCTGATTGTAGGATGCACCAGGAGGGGAATGTGACATGGCCCTGGCTTGTATTTTTCCCTCTCCTCATGCTTGCATACCATCTAGAAGCCTTCATTTGTAAACAGATAGCCAGCCATAGGCTCTGTCCTGTTTCTTGAGGGCTGGGAGCATAGGACATACTGTTCTGTGGCTTGTTTTTGTCATTTACACATTTGTCACAATAGCACAGAATAACAGTGGGTAACATTTATCACAACAGGTGCTCTCTTATATAGCCTCAACAGGCTTTATTCTTTTTGGCCCTAAGCTGTTGACAAAGATGCCGAGCATGAGAGAGGTTAGGGATGTAGTCCAGAAAGGTGGGAATGAAACCCACTATTATATATAATTAACATATGCTAATGAAATAGTAAGTGTGGCCTTGAGCTTTGAGAACATTCTGCCTGGGTCCTTAATCACTGTCTTCCTCATGTTCCCTGTCAGTCAGAGTGCATCTTTGTTGCTCTCTCCAATGGCTGTCTGTAAATGCTGTCAGTGTGGCACATTCTCTTTAGACCCTCACTGCAGGTCGTTTGCTCAGATGAGTTTAGCTGCCCGCACCCTCATCTCTATGTCAACACCTCAGCCTCAGAGCAGACTTAGCCTTGCTTCTCTCAGCTCCAGGCTGGGTGACTGAGCTGTGCCCTCCTGTCAGGGGCTCCTCTAGCTGTTGCCTAAGGATGAATGACTTCTTTTTATTTCTTCCTGGGCAGCCTTTCTTGCCTACATCACTCACTGTTCTCTCTCTCTCTCTCTCTCTCTCTCTCTCTCTCTCTCTCTCTCTCTCTCTCTCTCTCTCTCTCTCTCTCTCTGACTCTGTCTCTCTCTCTCCCTCTGCCACCTTCTAGGCTGCTTGCCTTCCATGTTTTCTCTGATACTTGTTAGCTCAGGAAGGTGGGTCTTTATTGTGTTTCCTTGTTAGAAGTCACACAATGTGTTCATCCTGTCTCAGACTGGTGGATTTTTGTAAGACTCTGTTTTTCCCGTTATCCAAGTGATAGTGTATTGATTTATTCTTGTATTCTTGTATTGTTGTGAGTAGCTCCTTCACCAGGTTCCAGTTTAGTCCTTTACATCATCTTCCTCTGCTTGGCAGGGCCTGCCTAAGTCAACATCACTATGTAAACAGGGTTCAAGTGTGGTCATGGCTGGGTCCCACTGGTGTACTCTCTTGTGTGATTATGTAAGGTATTCAGGCATCTGTGCTAGTCTGGTGGGAAGACCTGGCTATTGAACATCTGGTTATTAGATTGTCAGCACACAATACTTCCTTCATGGGATCACACAGACAAGGTACCCAAAAATGAATGGGCTAACACCTTGATTTGGGATATTTCAGAGTTTTATACATATAGGACTCTGCAAGGAATATTTTCCCAGAATGCTGTACATCTCCAAGACCATCCTGCATTTGTTCTAGAAATCTAAAAGATATGATCTTAGCAGGTAGCTGCCAAAATTTATCAAATATTTCTGTCCTTGTAGCAAGACATATTTGATCATTGAATGCAGTTACAGGGCAGCAAGATGGCTCAGTGTTAAGTCCTTTACTGTCAAGCTTGAAGACCTGACCTGAGTGCTATGCCTGGGGCTTGCATGGTAGAGGGGGGAACTGATTCCAACCTCAATACACATCTCTGGGGCATGTATGTTGCACACACATACACAACACACACACACATGCATGTGCACACACACAGACACATACATGCTGCAATAAAACAATTTTAAAATGTGTGTTTGTTTGTTTGTTTCTTGAGACAGGGTTTTACTGTGCATCCCTGGCTGTCCTGGAACTCACTCTGTAGACTAGGCTGGTCTCAAACTGAGCCCCACCTGCCTCATGCCTCCCAATTGCTAGGATTAAAGATGTGCACCACCACTGCCCAGCTAAGATGTTAATTTTTAAAATATGAAGTTATGAGTGAATTTGGGGGCAAGAGGCTTTTTTTCTTGATGGATTTTAGAAAATTTGAAGAATCACTAAACCCCACAGCCCAACTGTGAGTGAATTTGAGGAGGGTTTTCAATTCTAGTGAGAGATAACAGATGATGAACTATGTGGTGGCAAAACAAGCTGAGCACATTTGTCACCCCAGGGACAGAATATCGAGACACAGTGTCATTTGGACAAACTGATGCTATATTTCTGTGTTCAGTCAAATAGCTTCTTTGTTGCCATTGGTTGATAATCTTATAATGAAATCAATGATTGAATTTCTGCGAATCAAAATTATAATGTGAAAGAATTATTTTTTTTCCAAGTTCAAAATCATTAACTGTACAGGGGCAGAGGAGGAGGGCAGCTACAGGACATAAAGTCATTGTCCCTATCAAGTCTACCAGGCACTTTCTCCATCATTCATAGGTAGCTCTGTTCCTCACATGGTAGCAACAAGAGTTTGATATTTTTAGTTCTATGATTCATAAACCATCTTAAGACCTACAAATGCAATTGGCAGTGGGAAAATAACAGAGCCTTAATCAACCCATGTCTGCAAACATATATAGTCTCCTTGTATACACACACACATGCATATATGCATACATAAGCACACATACATGTACATATGAATGCATTCACACATATGCATACACACACATATTTATGTGCACACACACAATAATGGGCATTTAATACAGAGCTTAAAAATCAGCTTGAAAAGGCAATGCTATATAAGCTACTTGTAACATCGGATTGTTTGTGGTTTTTATTGGAATTTGCCCAACTTTAATGTTCTGATTTTTCTATACTCACAGGGACGTGCCTGTGTTAGCAAACATTATTTACAGCTTCTTTGGTTCTTCTTTCTATTTCAGGGTCACCCAGGACCACTGGGACCACAGGGACCAATAGGGCCCTTGGGACCCCCAGGACCTCTTGGGATTCCAGGAGAAAAAGGAGAGAGAGGGGACAGTGGCTCACCTGGACCACCAGGAGAGAAAGGAGACAAGGTGAGTGGGTCACTCAGTATCCTACCAGTCTCTAGTGCTCAGGGCTTGTTTATTTGTTTGCTTAGTTTAAAGTCTGAGGATAATATTGGTATTTAGAAGAAAACTTTGGCCTGGATCAGCAAGCTATAAATCTCTGCAGCTGCTTAAAGGAGTCAAAGAGAAAAAGAAGGGAAAATCTATGCAGCTTACAGTGGCCTGGAGGCACAGAGGCATGGACATAGAGGTGAGACTCATGGCAGGCAAGGAGCCACGTGGCAGACAGGAGAAGTTTGGGGAAAGATGAATGGAACCTAAACTGTCGGGGAAGTCCAAAGTCTTAGAAGCATGCTTAGAGAAGAGGAAGGTAGAAAGTGCTCTTCTGAATAATCTAAGGCAGTGGGCAGATTTGTGAAGCTGCACGGCGCTAACCTGGTGGGTGGGCGTTTTGGGAAGGAAACAATACATTATCTCATTAAAGGCCAAATTATTCCACTCATCTCCTGATAATGCTCAGGCTCAGGAATACTACACAACTGCACATGGTCAAAAACTAAGACACAGGACTCTGTGGTAACCAGTCTCTTTCTCGGCCCTTCTCCTGAGGAGTAGGCCCTCTTAGAACATTTCTTTAATCTCTAAATGTGCCCAGGGAAGACTGCTGTTGTTCATCTGCTTTCCAAACAATCCAAGCAAAGCATTTTGTGTGCCAGGCCGAGAACCTTGCATTTCTCAGTCAACCGCAGGTCTTAGAGATCATCCTGTGTTAATTTCTTAATCCACATTGATGTCTTGAGAAAAATACCATGGGATATGCCACTCCACGTGTCAAACCGTGGCTTATTTCCTGTTGGTGAAAATATGAAAGGATTTCGTAACTCTGTATAAGCCAGGATGTAGCTCTGTCTGTCAGTTGCCGCTGGTCACATTAAGGTCCTGTTGTTCTGGGAAGGATTCCGAGGGCTAGAGTTTGGCACCGTGACAAATATTCATTCTGGGCTGGTCCTGCCAAGTTGCCTTCCTGGGTCCATAAAACAGAGGGGGAAAGGATGCTTCTTAACTGCTGAGGTCTTGGCCAGTCAGCGAACAACACGTGACAGTGACTGTTAAGGGCTTCTGATTTGGAACCACTGTTAATAGTTTTCAGTAAATCGACTTGCCTATCTAATAATTAGTCATGTTTACATCTTTGTTTTATATTTTGGAATTAGGGTCCAACTGGTGTCCCTGGATTTCCAGGTGTGGATGGTATACCTGTAAGTGTCCTCTCACGTTGCTCCATTGTTTCAAGGAAGAAAGAGTCACTGGAAGCTTTAAAGGGAAACAGTGTAGTGGTGCACACACACCGTCGGAGTACTTGGGAGGTTGAGACAGAGGGATTACGCATTTGAGGCCATCCAACGGTTTACATAATGAGAGCCTGTCTTAAAGGGGGGGGGGGGAGAAAAGAAAAGAAAAAACATCATAAACAAAGTCCTGGAAAAAACAGATGTTCCAAAAATATGTATTGTTAGTTTTTACTTTTAAATTCTGTAGCTTATTCTTCAATCTTGTGTAATAACTCTCAAACCAAAGCATTTCACGCGAAGAGCAAAGCCCTCAGACAAATTAACAAAGAAGAAATCAAATCCAAAATAGACTCTAGATACACCTGTCTCTTCATGCCACAGTGCTCTGGAATGAAACATGTGTCCATAAGAGAAGCCTCATTTTCTGGTGTGTCCCAGCTTTGCAAGTAACCTTTTGAGAGTCATCTAGCACAGAAGGCCTGTGAAAGGAGAAATCGGGGTTTGGGAAACTTTAGAATTCAGTAGATACCTCCAAAGCAGGAGAAGAACTCAAGCTAAATTAACTTGCCAGACAGAATGCATGCACTTTATAAAGTTGTAATTTTGCCAGGTAGCACGGTTAGGGCACCTCACAAAATGAAACAAGTATACAAATGGGTCATGGTTTCTGTAGATCAGGGTGCATGTCGGGGTTTTCTTGCAGAAATGTCACTCATAAGCTTTGTCATTCCCAGGGTCACCCAGGGCCTCCCGGACCCAGAGGCAAACCTGGTGTGGACGGCTACAATGGCTCACGAGGTGATCCGGGCTATCCAGGAGAAAGAGGAGCTCCAGGCCCAGGTGGCCCCCCTGTAAGACACCATTAGCACAGCCTAGAGGGATCCTAAGTGAAAAGATTTTATGAATTGCAGGAACCGGCTTGGTATACTCGGGAACTGGAACTGGCCTCGCTGTACCTTTACCTGCAGCATGGTCAACAAAACCGGATGCTTGGAGGAAGCAGGAGGGGAGGTGGGCAGAACCAGAACATGTAGGGGTTAAAGTAGGCTGTGGAAAGGAAGGACACTGAGTGGCATTAAGATGGGATGTGAAATAACTAGCTTCATTAAGGCAGTTCTTGCTCCTGCATGAAGTTAAAGGAGGAGGCAGTTTACCAAAACTTACAATCCCACCACTCAGGATGAGTTTGTTGTTTAAAGATAACTTCTACAAGGGGCATCCCTTATTCTCATCACCCACCTGTCCAGCTCTCTCCCTTGAGTAAAAATCAGAAGTGATTTGGCCTGAGTCAAAATGCACTGTTAAGAAATTCTCAAAGAACTAATAAAATTTGAGAAAATTTTAAATAAAAAATTATTGTTTATATCATTTATATATTATT
This sequence comes from Mus caroli, assembly GCF_978045245.1. NCBI lineage: Eukaryota > Metazoa > Chordata > Mammalia > Rodentia > Muridae > Mus > Mus caroli. The sequence goes on along the minus strand of NW_028227256.1, from coordinate 79,581,806 downwards.
ATGTGCTTTATATATTTTATATGTTATTTACAAAATTTATAAAATATAAGAATTTATAAAATAAAATTTATACAATATTATTTATATTAAATAGATAAATAAATAAGAACATATTAATTAATTAATTAATTAATTCTTTCCCTTAAGAAACAAATTGACTTTCTATGTATGGTTGTCTTTCAGCTTTTCCCCTTTGCTATTTAAATATTTTCTTAAACCCTCCCAAGAGGTTTCTTTTTGACACTACTAGAGCCATCCATTTTCTCTTCAGTCATCTTCCCTGTGCTCTCGACTGAAGGAGAACTGCTCTGAACTTAGAACTCAGAAGGAATTCCAGGCTGCCACCATTCTTCACATCACATATAAATCATCTGTGGGTGTCAATGTTCTTAGTCAAGCACACCCTTCTCCAAGTTCCAAAGCTGTGAGATGAAGACTCACAGAGGAAGCCCCTCCCCCTTCCACTGAATCAGGCATTTCTGAGGTCAGGGGCGGGCAGGGGCAGTAGCTTTACCATAGCAGCAGTGCTGACCACAGGGTTGGGATGTACCTTTGTTAAGCAGCATTCTCTTTGTCACTTCTGATCACCCTGCCTGTAAAGTGAGACTGTCCTGAATGTTAAAGCTATCCAAAGCAACTCACACATGGATGGGATGAGCAAAGCTACTACTGTCTTGTGGCCTTTTAATGTTTCATTACTCTGTTAAAAACTTGCTGTCACTTATAAATCTATGAAGTGAAAAAAAATAGAATATTTATGCAGTACTTTGTGATTTTAAACATCTGAGAATCAAAGTGTTGAGTTTTATAATAGAAAAAAAATTTCTCCAGGCTGTTTTGAATGGTGTTTTCCTTTTCCTTATCATGTAATATATAATACCAAATTAACCTTTTTCCATGCTGTGACAAAATGTCACACTCTTTCAATGTTTTGGGTCAGTTTTCATTATTGAGAAATATCTTTATCACAGTCTGTGTCTCCGTGCTTGAGCCCACCCGCCCTAGGTGCTGCGGTGGCCATGATTTCTCTAACTCCACTTACACTTCCTGAGTTACACTGGCAACATTGTAAATGGCTCTTTTGTGTTTCTCTTCCTTTCATCTTCCAAGACTAATTTCCTCTTTCAAGTAGTCATTTTTGTAAAAATGTCACTTGGGTTTATATCTGAGAGAAAAGGAAACAACATATCTATGTGTTTTGCTGTGCTTTACTGTGTGTGCATACACACATGTCTGAATAAAAAATGTACAGTCACACTCCTGCAGACAAACTCCCACCCACATTTCTATAGAGAACTTTACTGAAACTCACTGGGTCACAAAAAATAGACACAAAAGCAAAGGGGACACTATGTGGGAAGAGGGAGATCAGCAGAAGTGGGAGGGGACAAGAGAAACTGGGTGACTATTGATGAGATACATTATGCACACATATGTAAATGTCAGGACAAAAGCCCTGATTCTGCATAATTAATATATGCTAATAATACAGTGGACCAAGAAGTGCAGTGATCAATCATGGCAGGCTTATGCTGTGCTCAGTCACAATAAGCTTCGAAACACATGACATGATTTGTCATTGATCATGACCAGTCTGTTTGTTATTCATGTGGTGATCTGTGGAATGAGGAGCTAGCAGTGAATTCTTTTTTGTTTGTTTTAAATCTGGGGATCAAACTCAGGTTTGCCAGACAAGCATTCTGCCTCCAAGTTTCTGCTTTAATCTTTGTGCAGCTATTCAGTTTATTTTCACTTAACTCATTAACTGATCTAAGTTAGTGTGGAACTGAAATCCACACAGACTGGATGTGTAGGAAGCCACAGCTGCCTGAGAAAGCTAAGCGGATGAGTCAAGGAAACAGTTGATATGATGTTCCAGGAAGCCACTGAGTATCTCCCCCCTCCCTGCAAAAACCAAGTCAAGCCTTTTTATGAATAGGATCAGCTTGAGAAATTTACACTCCTTCACTGAGCTTGCTAATATGATGAAGGCAGAAATTCTGGGTTAAAGCAAGCAAGTTAATGTGTATAAGATATTAACTGGGATTTTAAGTTGTTCTATAGGAAAACTATAATGGAATTCATTGAGCTATTCCACTTACTGCCTAAAAATGTTCTAAACAGCAGGGGCATAGTGGGGACATGCCTGTATAGGAAAGAGGCGGAGGCAGGTGGGTTTCTGAGCTCCAGAGCAGCCTAAACTAAATAGCCAATTCCTGGTCAGCCACTGCTACATAATGATACCTTGTCTCAAAAGTCAGCCCGCTAGCCAAGCAAGCAGCCAAACAAAATGGGAGCAGTTTCACCAAAGGGAAGCTGCTGTGAAGTTTGAAAAAAGCCTTAGAAAAGTCATATAAGCTCTTCTTTGATACAAATACTGAAATGGGCCAAGTAATTAAATTGAAAAATTACTTACTTTTAAGAGTAATGCCTTGTATTATAGTATGAGAAAAACAGTCTTTCTACCCCAAAATTAGTAACTGACCATTGGTGAGTGGTCGGTCTAATTGAATGGCTGAGTAGAGGTGTATGAAAACCTTGGACTCAGGCTGATAACAATCAAGGAGACCATAAGTCCATCCCAGTGAAATGGCTACAGTGCTTTTTACTGGTGACTAATATTTCATATAGAAGAGAAAATACTGAAATGAGTCTATTTTTTTCCTAAGTGAATGTCTCCTTTTCAGGGTCAGCCTGGGGAAAATGGAGAAAAAGGAAGATCTGTGTACATTTCTGGTGGCGTTAAAGGTATTCAGGTAAGTTTTATGGCCATTGTGTGTTTGACAAAGCCATTTTCCCCAATAGGAAACACACAGGCAGGGATTTTCTATAAAGTATTATTGGATGTACTGATTTATTTTATTTTACTTTGCCATTAACCTCATACAACAGATGGCTCTGTTCCTCTTGTGGAGAGGCATGGGCCTTACTTAGTCTCTGGCTGTAGATTGCCTTGCCTCTGACACATTCAGAGTTATAAGGACACATCCATTTCAAGGTTCCTTGGGATCATCATTGTTATTTGGATCAGGTTGTCAGTTGCTATGGACTGACCCAAGGCTCTGAGACACTTGAAGAGGCTTTGGTTGAACAGCAATGTGAGACTAAGACCACAGAAATGACAACACCTAAAAGCATAAGGACAGTACCTTAAGTGTGACTTGTGTTTAGAAAGAGCCTGCATCTAAGAGCATGCACACACTCTCATTGTCATGCAAAGCAATCAAACATCAACACAAAGCTGATTTTTAGATCTGGACTGGACGCCCTATCAGGGAGGGTGTCCTTGCTATCTCTTCCTGTCACTCTAGAGAAGCGGTTCTCAGCCTTCCTAATGCTGTGACCTTTTAATACAGTTCCACACGTTGGGGTGACCCCCAACCATAAAATCATTCTGTTGCTTCTTCATAGCTGGAATCTTGCTACTCTTATGAATTGTAATGTAAATATCTGATATGCAGGAAAGCTGATATGTAACCCCCAAAGGAGTTGAGACCTACAGGTTCAGAACTATTGCCGTAGAGCAAGATCTGGGGAGGGCACTAGATGAGAGATAGGCATATTGTGGAAACAGGAATTTTAGATTTACCTGCTACAGTAAGATGAGCAGAAATACAACCCACATCTTTCTTCTATATTGTTCTGACTCTACCAGCCTTGTTTTGGTCTCCATTAGATAGACAGAGATAAAGAAAGAAATCCACCATAGAGCCCTTGCATGGTTGTTTTCTCAATAGTGACAAAGTGCATAGGTTGCCTGCCTGGGCTAGTACAGATCTGTCACGTTGCAGTTCTCTCCCTCTGAGTCATCTGTGTCCTAGAAAAATGGCCTCCTCTTGTAAAACAGTATAATGATGTCCTTGCAGGGAGACCGTGGGGACCCAGGACCACCCGGCTTACCAGTAAGTCTTCCGAGAACACCATGGACAACCATCTTCTCTTCAAACAGCTCTTTAGATTTTCAGTCCAGCATAACCAGCTACAAAAAGTGTGGGGCCTATGTCGTATAGAATAAAAATTTGGTCGCTTGTCCAAACTTAAGAGTTTCATCTTACTGGGAGCAGGGTGTTGAGTCCATGTGAGGTGGTGTTCAAGTTCACCCATCAGGAAGCAACTGCTGAACCCAGCAAGCTGCCTCTTACGCCCCGCCCCCCGCCCCCACCCCCACATTGTCTGGTCATAATCATTTAACACTGCTAGGCATTTGCAGACCTGTGGGGGGGGAATATATATATATATATATATATATATATATACACACACACACACACACATATATATGCATGTATGTGTGTGTATATATGTATATGTGTGTGTGTGTATATATATATATATATATATATATATATATATATATCCTCCTACAAGAATATAGCAAATGGAATTTTGTACCACTTTTGTACATTTTTACCTACCAAATTAGTAACTGTTTATTGCTATTTTACCCCACTTTCATCTCCCTGAATTTTGTATTTCAATGATCATATTAGCCTTTCTAGCTTATTAGTGTTTTCGAGATTGAAAGTAAAAGTAGCTTTGCCTCCCAGGGATTAACTTGCAATTCTGCTTTGTGGTTCCCGGATATCCACAGAGTCACTATCCCAGGTCAGTTCCCTAATGGAGCAGAAGCTCAACTTCATGTAATGAATGAGATGCTTTTGATGTCACTGCTGAAACAAATGCCTGTTCATCCCCCTAAAGAGGGCAGAGCATCACACTCATAAGTCATTGGATGTGAGCTATAGGGCAGGGGGCTTCTCTCTGCACCTTTCCAGGATTGACCAGCCATCCCTACCATCTGCCAACGATTGGTCCGCCACAATGCTGGCTTATGCGAGATGGAAAATTGCTTAAGTCTAAATAATCTTGTGAGACAGAAAATTGCTTAAGTCTGAATCATATTGATCCTGAGCTCGGGATAGTGTTTTATTTAGTTTGGTCTTCTAAGCTACATTTCAAGAGTATTAAAAGTATAAATATATTAGTATTTAAATAAGGGAGAAGGAGAGATTGCTCATTGGTTAAGAGGACTTGCAGCTCTTGCAGAGGACCTGGTCTTTGTTCCCAGCACCCACATGGAGGGTCATAACTGTTTGTGACTCTAGGTCTAGGGGATTCAGTGCTCTCTTCTGGCTTCTGTATGTACATGGCACACAGACATATATACGTACAGGCAAATGGTTATAGTCATAAACTGAAAATGTCTTTAAATATCCACATTGCCCAAGACTAATATGAACATCTTGATATGCATAAAGTTCTGTTGAAATTGGGAAGAGCTACTGTCGTTTTCTTCTTTGTGATTTTTATTATTACAAGATTTGTTTGTGAGGTGTTGATTGTTCTCTTGACCTGAAGGGAGCCCTACAACAAAGTGGTCACTCTTCCTGGCCTGGTGCTCCTAACTGCTAAGGATGTTCTCACTGACCATATGTGTGTGTGTATGTGTGTGTGTGTGTGTGTGTGTGTTTGTGTGTGTGTGTTGTGGGGGGGACTGGCTGTTTCACAGGTTTTCTATCTACTTGGGCTTACATGCCATCCTTTCTGTGAGCAATGATTGTGGTTTTCACAGTAAATGTGCTGATCTTTCTCTCCCTCTTCAGGGATCTAGGGGTGCACAAGGATCACCAGGGCCCATGGGGCATGCAGGCACACCAGGGCTAGCAGTAAGTATAGCTGCTGACGCTGCCCCTCTGTAGCCAACAGTGCAGCAAAAACTGGGTCAAGCTGAAGAACCACCTGTGATGGTTTGTATGTGCTAGGCTCAGGAAGTGGCATTATTAGAAGGTGTGGCCCAGTTGGAGTAGTTGTGGCTTTGTTGGAGTAGTTGTGTCACTGTGGGTGTGGGTTTTAAAACCCTCATCCTAGCTTCCTGGAAGTCAGTCTTCTACTAGCAGCCTTCACATGAAGATGTAGAACTCCCAGCTCTGCCTGCACCATGCATGCCTAGATGCTGCCATGCTCCCACCTTGATAATAATGGACTGAACCTCTGAACCTGTAAGCTAGCCCCAATTAAATGTTGTCCTTTATAAGACTTGCCTTGGTCATGGTGTCTGTTCACAGCAGTAAAACCCTAACTAAGATACCACCTTTATTGGCAGAAACCCATCTTGATGGATAGGTTCCCCAGAAAAAGCCACTGTCTACACAGAAAGATAGCCTATCCATGTTTAAAAGTGTACTGTGTGTCCTTATCATTTTTGAATGACACATAATAATACACATAGAACCGAAGAGATAACTTTCCGCATGAGTCTGAGGTCTTGAGTTCTATTCCAGAACTCACATAAAAAGATCCAAGCATGGCAGTACATATTTCTAATACCAGTCTTGGGGAAAAAGACGTGGGTGGAACTCTGGGCCTCCCTAACCAGTTGACCTAGTCTAATTAGTGAACCCCAGATTTCAGTTGGAGATAACTGTCTCTAAAAGAAGAAATGACATCTGAGACGGATCCTGGTTTCTACATGCATCACAGACACATGCACCTACACCCATGTGTGCACAAACATACTTGCACATACACACAATTATATGAACACTATGATAGTTGGACACATGTGCATAATATGGAGTGATCAAAGCAGGATAGTTAGCACATCCATTGCCTGTAACACCCATCGTTCCTTTGTCATGGAAGCATTGACCATCCTTGCTAGCCATTTTGTAATGTGAATTGTTGACTGTCACCTCACTGTGCCATAGACCAGTAGAACTCAATTCTTTTGACTAACTGTATCTGCAGTCTCATTAGCTAGCTCTTCATTCATCCCCCTCTTCCTAGTCAGCCTTTTCAGGCTCTGGTAACGATGATTTTTCTCTTTACTCACATGAGATCAAATGTTTATCTTCCTCATGAGAAAGAGCAGTGGCATGAACAACCTTACAATCAAAAGATGTTCCTAATTGAAACTTGGGTGACTAAGAGAAACGTTCTGATGACTATGACTAGAGTTGATTTTTTTTTTTTTATTGATTTAGGGACCTATAGGTCATCCTGGGAGCCCTGGGTTGAAGGTAAGTTCTTAATACATCATGAGTGTCTACCCTTGGGTAGGATAACTGGTCACTGACACTTATTGTCAGTCACAGATTCCCTCTTAGGAGACTTCCCACCTAAATAAACCTCCATGAGTTGCATGGTTAGACGTCTTAATTGCTTGTAGTTGCACTTTTAAAACTAAAAAGCAATTTGATTTTATTTTCTTTTCCTTTCAGGGAAATCCTGCCACTGGACTGAAGGGGCAAAGGGGAGATCCGGTAAGGGTTCCTTGTGTGGAAGAGCAGATGTTAGGATGTGTGCCTTCTCTAGTAATAGAGGCCGTTGTGACCATTTGTGTTCACTGTATAGACGCTGTCCAACTTCACAGCTCATAACTTCTGTTTGCTGAATTATCTTACCCTTGGCTGTAAAATCTCAATTCTGACAAAACATAATACCAGGGCTAGGAAAGTAGCTTCTTGGGTGGGGCACTCTAGGAAAGTGATTTAAGGTGGCGGGTTATGTGGACTTCACCTGAATGTCCCAAAGGAGGCAGGCTGCTCTTTCACAACACTGGAGAATGAGCTCTTGAGCATCTACTCCATGGTAGGGTTAGGGTTAAAATTAGCAAGATAGACCTGTTCCCTGCTGACATGGAGTTCCATGGCAATTAAGTTATAATACAGTTGTTTAACAGGAGTTGGAAATATGGAGGAAGACTTCATGATGTAGGGAATGCCCATGGTATGACATCAGACATAAAGGCCAGCAACAGAGCTAGAGACCAAGTTTGTAAAAGAGAGAATAAAGAATACTAATGTCAGACATGGGGATGCATGCTTGCAATCTCAGTCCTTGAGAGGATCAACTCCCCACCTCTCCCTTTATTAGAAAAGTTGGGCAAGGTGGTGCATACCTTTGATCCCAGCATTAGTGAGGTACAGGTAAGAGGATCAGGAGTTCAAGACCACTTTACTTTTTGGCTGCACAACAAGTTTAAGGCACATTGGGCTATATGAGACATTATCTAAAAATAAAAATAAAATAACAAAAATGGAAACAGCGGCCTTTATGTTTGTTACTTAGTATTGTGGGTGATGTGATTGTGGATCTTTTATGATTTATTCTTTGGGCTTTTCTTTGTACGTTTGACTGTGCTAACTACATGGTACTTTTTATAATATGAGAAGATAGCATGGCCCAGTTTTGAAGACGCTCCCGTTTTGTTGGTCTGTATAGGTGTGTTTGGACTTCAGCTATGAGGATAAGAATGGTTATCATTAACAGTGCATAGTGCTCACCCTGTGCTGTTTGTGTATTTGTTCGGTCATCTATTTACAGAATGATGCAGTCAATACATCAACACTGTTAGCCAAGAGGGTATAAGAAAAAAAAATCTTAAATATTCCTAGGGTCTGAGCACTTCAGTAGCCTCCCTGGTCTGAGCAGTATCTGGAGCCCTAGTTACACTATTTTCAGTAAACTTGAAGTGATATCCTTCCTGAAGAAATACCATCTATCAGAAACATAGACCTACACTAGGCAGTCCAAGCTTCAAACTTGTGATTCTCCTGCCTCAACATCTTATTTGCTTAGATTACAGATGTATAATGTTTATCTTGATTATAGTTTTACAACTGAATTTAACAAGATACTGTTCACTTGTATATGAACAGGCATGTATGTATGTATGTGTGTGCATACATTGTGTGCGTGCCATACATAAATAAACACTACAAAGCACTACCCCAAATGTCTTCAGTAGGTTGTCCCCAGATAGTAACATTATGGATCATTTATTTTAAAAATTTTGTTTCAAGCCATATTTCATAAGAAACAATAAATATAATTTTATATTGCATAGTACATTTTTCATGAATTTTATTTTCAATCCAGGACACACAGAATTGGAAACACTGTATTATTTGTGGGTTTAATTTTTCTGTGCTTCAAAGCATAAGTTAAAATGAAATTCCTATCTTCTTGGTGTCTTTAAAGGGTGAAGTTGGCCAGCGTGGTCCTCCTGGGCCCACGCTGTTCGTACAGCCACCTGATTTGAGAATCTATAAAGGAGAAAAGGTAAGCCCCAGGCACCTCCCAAGCCACCTTGTGAAGCACTAGTAGGAAGCTTTTCCTGCACATGTGTAAGGCTGAGCTCCTGTGGACGGGCATGTGAATCCCAAAGCTGCCTCAATTGGCTGATGCTCACGTCAGTCCCTTTACGAGGCTCAGAGCCTTACAGTGTTTTCAGGTTCTCTCAGCTGCTGAGTGGTAGACCCAGCATAGTCTGTTTTAAGTCCTCCAGAACACAGGACCTCAGAGTGATGTTCCAATGTACAGACAGCAGCGATCATGGGGAGCCCAGTTGTCCTTTCGATATCAGAGGTGGGCTTTGTGTGTTGATAACTGAAAGGCTGACACGTGAATAGAGCTGGATATGTTATAGACTTTGGGAAAATATTAATTGGGCTATCCACCTCCAGCACAGGTATTCCCAATGCCAGATGCATAGTCTACAGTTGTTTTTAAGTGATGGCTTAAATTCTCCTATGTTACCAAAACAAGCTAGTTCTCTCAATAGCTATATTGCCAACCTTGGATTTGCAGTCTGGTTCCATAGTTCTCCTCCATGCCCCATATGCTTTTCTCATGGACCCAGGGATACAGATGTACTTCGGTCTTAGTTGCGGATTTGACCCCTTACATTTACAAAAACAAACAAACAAACAAACAAACAAAAAAGAAAAGTCTAATGAGAAACAGGTTGTCCAAAGAAATAATTTATGAAATATATGGAATTCAATGAATACTATGTAAACATATTATGTCTCATAATTTTTAGGGTGTAAAAGGAATGCCTGGAATGATTGGCCCCCCAGGACCTCCAGGTCGCAAGGTAATGTTTTCACCTTTTTTTTTTTTTTTTTTTTTGGTGTGGCTTTACCATTACTTTAACAGCCAGCGTTTACTACTGGAATTTTTTCATTATTGTACTATAATCTTATAAACCTCCATTCTAAGGAAGTTGCTCTCTTTAAACTGTTGCCAATGTTTTTGCTTTTTATTTTGTTGTTGCTTTCCAGACTAAGCAAGTGTTGTTCCTTAAACCCTCCTAACATTGTTGTCCTTTAAAGGGAGAGCCTGGTGTCGGGATCAAAGGAGAGAAAGGTATCCCTGGGTTCCCAGGACCCCGGGTAAGGATCCTGAGCCCTAAGCTTCCAGGGCTTTGGAAGCACTGCTCATTCACACCCATGAGACTATGCCTGCATTCCTATGAGCTAAAACGCTAAAATGTCCGTGTACAGCAATGTATTTTGCATAAGAGCTGAGGTGTACCCTTCCACTTATGTCCTTTAGATACAGCAGGCATAGAGATGACAGGAGAGCCGGGGAGGTGGGCAGGTGACAGGATTGTGGCTGTTCCTGTTAGTTCAGTGTCAGTGTGGCATGTGTGTGTGTGCTGGTTAGTTTAAACCTATTCATAAATTAGGTGTCTGTGCAAGGGTGCCTAGCAGGGAAGCACTGTGTCAGCCTCTAGATGTTATCTCACACCTGTCAGTAATGGCATAACCTGTGGGATCCCTAGGGATGCCAATTTTCAGTAGGGCTTAGATAACTCTCGTTTTAGTACTGAATGGTCCATTATTGGCTTTTATGCCATTTTTTTTTATTGTTAAAGTTGCCCAGAGTAACTATTCATTTCCATGCAAATGAATGCACTGTAGATTTTAAAGATATTCGACCCAGTGCAAGCTTCATGCTAAATAATTTAAATTGGAAGAGGAGAAACAGCAAAAGCAAGCACTGTCTTAATTAAATGCTGGCAATGACGTGAATATTTTAAATAAGACTAAAGATCAAGTAGGATGGCAAGTGGCAGAAGTACATGGAACCTATTTTATGTTTATCTTGTCTTGTTCTGTTGAATATCAGTGCATATCGTGATGGCACATTATTATTCCACTGCATATTAATGCATATCCAAACTGCATAACAGTACAACAAGGTTAACAAAGATTAAAAACATCATGCCTGATGTTTGAATTCTGCTTGTTGGTTTTCTATAATTATTAGGGTGAGCCTGGTTCACATGGATCTCCAGGTTTTCCAGGATTCAAGGTAAGTGTACATCCCAGCAGAAGGGAAAAATGGATTTTCAGTAGTGAAGGGCTCTTAGCATTATGGAGCAGCTATACTGTTGTTTGTGAATGCTGAGAGGAATTGGAACGGCAGATGAATTCTTTTTTTTTTAAGCTCTTAAATTAATTTTACTACACTTTATTTATTTTATTTGTGATGTATCTGTGAGTGTGTGTGCATATGCACACGTGAACACTCATGTGTGCATAGACATACACATGAAGCTCAGAGGACAATTTGACAGAGTCTGTTCTCTTCTGCTTGCGTTCTGGAGATGGACCCTCAGGTTTTGTGGCAAGAACCTTAACCCACTGAGTCATTTCACCCTGTCTTAGTTAGGGTTTCATTGCTGTGCAGAGACACCATGGCCATGGCAACTCTTAAAAAGGAAAACATTTCATTGGGACTGGCTTACATTTCAGAAGTTTAGTCCATTATCATCATGGCAGGAAGCATGGCGGCATGCAGGCAGACATGGTGCTGGAGAGGTAGCTGAGAATTCTATATCCAGATCCCCAGCAGATCCAGAAAGGAGCTTTGAATCTTCCAAGCCCACCCAGTGACAAAACCACACTTACTTCAACAAGGCCATATCTCCAATAATGCCTTCCCTATGAGTCTATGGGAGCCATTCTCATTTAAAGCATTCCACACAACAACCATGTTTTTGTTTGTTTTAGTTTTTAGAAAATATTTATTTTATTATATATTTAATTTATATATATTTAAATTATATGTTTATACTACATTTATAAAATTTATATATTATAGATCATATTATATTTTACACTGTTTTTAAACAATTTATCTAAACATATATTTATAAAATTTAAATTATATCATTTATCTAAACATGTATTTATGTAATTTAAAAATACATGCAGTTATATGCACATATGATTGCAGGTACCCACAGAGCCCAAAAGACATCGGCATTTGTGAGCCACCTAACATGGGTTCTAGGAATCTAACTCCAACCCACTGCAAGAGTCACACATGCTCCACACCACTATACCAGTCCCTTGGGCTCCCCTATTGGGTTTTCTGAGATAGGGTTTCAGGTACTCTAGGCTGGCCTTGAACTCACTACATAACCATCTAATTGAGGCCGGTCTTGAACCCTTGATCCCCTGATCCTATTGCCATTCCATCTTAAGTGCTAGGATTACAAGTATGTGTTGCACACTCGGTTCAGACACTTTCATTTGATGAATATCTGCAGTGGTTCTCAATCTGTGAGTCATGACCTCTTTGGCAAACCTCTGTCTCCAGAAATATTTACATTACGGCTCATAACAGTAGCAAGATTATAGTTACAAAGTGGCAATGACGATGGTTTTTATGGCTGGTGGGGAGAGGGTGTCACCACATGAGGAACTATATTAAAGGGTCCCAGTATTAGGAAGGCTAAGAACCACTGAGTTACAGGATTGTGCTGTTGATTTTTAAAACTGAGTTACAAAACTGATACAATCCACAAGTGGTTGAGACTGCCCAGAGTCTCAGTGAGTGTGTGCTGTTCACGTTGGATGGGAGTGAGAGGATGTTAGCCTGATACAGTGAGCTGTCCTAAGTCTCTCTGTGCTTGTTTGTAGGGGATACAAGGAGCAGCTGGAGAGCCTGGGCTGCTCGGATTTCTTGGTCCAAAGGTAAAAACACAAGCCATGCCAGAAAAAAAAGGTTTTTTTTTTTTAGATTATTCTGTTATCAAATTAAGGTTTTAGAATATTGCAAATAACCAAACAATGTAACTCAAAAGAGGATAGATGCAATGCAATAAAAATTATTTTAATACACGCTGTGTAGGATGTATAAGTAGTATATTTTCATGCCATTATTATAAGTAGACCATGAAGCATAGTTATGCTTATATTCAAGAAGCAATTCTTTTGAAAGTGGATAATAATGTGAGTTTCAAAACTCTCACGGGATCATGCGAATCAAGATCATCTGCTTTTGTAGCGTTGTAGCATGTTTTCCTTTGTTTTGTAACTTCTGGGACCCGATATTCAGTGCTTGTTCAGGGCAAGCCCGGCTGCTCTCGGGGGACATGATTAAAGGAGAGGCAGTATTTTGCTGCCATAATGAAATGCAGTTTCAGGTCTTCTTACAAGGTGAATAAACATTTGTGCTGGATTGCCTTGCTAGATACTATGTCCAAAGTAGACCTAAGAAACTGGGCATCTGTCATGGTCCTTAAACTATGGGCACACTGTAAGAATTTCTCTGCAGTTAATGGTTTTTCTTTTGCTATTGCTTTGTCCATCCACTGTTTACTTGTGAGTGTAGGTGAGAGGCCAGGTGCCTGTTGGTTCCTTCTGGAACTCTCTGACTGACTGACTGACTTCTCTAGTCAGCCAGTTGTCTTTCCTTCCCCTATGGAAGTACCCGTGGCATTCCAACCTTAGCTGAATGGCAGGAAGTGTCATTATTTCCAAGGAAAATTAATAAATGAATGATTTCAGGGGGATCCTGGAGATCGCGGGTACCCAGGACCACCAGGCATTTTGTTGACTCCAGCTCCACCACTCAAAGGTTTGTGTTCAATCGAGTTCCTCCATAATTTATACCAAAACAGACTAGACATGTCCAGAAAAACCTAAGTTTGGTCCAGTATTCCTGTAGCTTGCACACTGGGGAGGATAAAAACATTAATATTGATATTTATTTACTTTTCTTGTTGCTGTGACAAAATCCCAGGCAGGTTTATTTTGGTTCATGGTTCCATGATGCTAGGGAAGGTGTGGTCAAGAAACCGGTGGGGGTGGGGCAGGCTTTGGCAGAGCAAACCAGGCCGTGTATTTCTTTCAAAGTTCCTTCCCTGTTGTCTTACTTCCACCACCTTGGTCTCTGTCTCTGCCTCTGTCTGTCTATCTGTCTGTCTGTCTCTCTCTCTTCCCCTCCATCTCTCTCCCTCTCCCCTCCCTCTCTCCTCCCCCTTTTTCTCCCTTCCCTCTCCCTCCCCCTCTCCCTCTCTCTCTGAGGGCTTTTGAGACATGGTTTCTCTGTGTAGCCCTGACTATCCTGGAACTTGCTTTGTAGTCCAGACTGGCCTAGAACTCAGAGATCTACATGTCTCTGCCTACTGAGTGCTGGGATTAAAGGTGTGTCTACCACCACCACTCAGCCTGGCCTCACTTCTTTTTTTTTTTTTTTTTTTAATTAGGTAATTTCCTCAATTACATTTCCAATGCTATCCAAAAAGTCCCCAATACACTCCCCCCCCCCAGTCCCCCAGCCACACACCCCCACCCCTTGGCCCTGGCATTCCCCTGTACTGGGGCATATAAAGTTAGCAAGTCCAATGGGCCTCTCTTTCCAGTGATGGCCTACTAGGCCATCTTTTGATACAAATGCAGCTAGAGACAAGAGCTCTGGGGTACTGGTTAGTTCATAATAATGATCCACCTATGGGGATGCAGTTCCCTTTAGCTCCTTGGGTACTTTCTCTAGCTCCTCCATTGGGGGCCCTGTGATCCATCCAATAGCTGACTGTGAGTATCCACTTCTGTGTTTGCTAGGCCCCGGCATTGTCTCACAAGAGGCAGCTATATCTGGGTCCTTTCAGCAAAATCTTGCTAGTGTATGCAATGGTGTCAGCGTTTGGAAGCTGATTATGGGATGGATCCCTGGATATGGCAGTCTTTAGATGGTCCATCCTTTCTTCACAGCTCCAAACTTTATCTCTGTAACTCCTTCCATGGGTGTTTTGTTCCCAATTCCAAGAAGGGGCACAGTGTCCACACTTTGGTCTTCGTTCTTCTTGAGTTTCATGCGTTTAACAAATTGTATCTTATATCTTGGGTATCCTAAGTTTTTGGGCTAATATCCACTTATCAGTGAGTACATATTGTGTGAGTTCCTTTGTGAATATGTTACCTCACTCAGAATGATGCCCTCCAGATCCATCCATTTGCCTAGAAATTTCATAAATTCATTCCTTTTAATAGCTGAGTAGTACTCCATTGTGTAAATGTACCACATTTTCTGTATCCATTCCTCTGTTGAGGGGCATCTGGGTTCTTTCCAGCTTCTGGCTATTATAAATAAGGCTGCTATGAACATAGTGGAGCATGTGTCCTTCTTACTGGTTGGAACATCTTCAGGATATATGCCCAGGAGAGGTATAACAACAGACAAGTAGACCAATGGAACAGAATTGAAGACCCTGAGATCAACCCACATACCTATGGTCACTTGATCTTTGACAAGGGAGCAAAAACCATCCAGTGGAAAAAAGACAGCATTTTCAACAAATGGTGCTGGCACAACTGGCGGTTATCATGTAGAAGAATGCGAATTGATCCATTCCTATCTCCTTGTACCAAGGTCAAATCTAAGTGGATTAAGGAACTCACATAAAACTAGAGACACTGAAACTTATAGAGGAGAAAGTAGGGAAAAGCCTGGAAGATATGGGTACAGGGGAAAAATTCCTGAATAGAATAGCAAAGGCTTGTGCTGTAAGATCGAGAATCGATAAATGGGACCTCATAAAGTTGCAAAGCTTCTGCAAGGCAAAAGACACCGTCAATAAGACAAAAAGACCACCAACAGATTGGGAAAGGATCTTTACCTATCCTAAATCAGATAGGGGACTAATATCCAATATATATAAGGAACTCAAGAAGGTGGACTCCAGAAAATCAAATAACCCCGTTAAAAAATGGGGCTCAGAACTGAACAAAGAATTCTCACCTGAGGAATACTGAATGGCAGAGAAGCACCTGAAAAAATGTTCAACATCCTTAATCATCAGGGAAATGCAAATCAAAACAACCCTGAGATTCCACCTCACACCAGTCAGAATGGCTAAGATCAAAAATTCAGGTGACAGCAGATGCTGGCGAGGATGTGGAGAAAGAGGAACACTCCTTCATTGTTGGTGGGATTGCAAGCTGGTACAACCACTCTGGAAATCAGTTTGGCGGTTCCTCAGAAAATTGGACATAATACTACCAGAGGATCTGGCCTCACTTCTTCAAGACTCAGTAACCTTCAAACCAGTGACATCAAGTCGAGCTGGAGTGTTCACACTCATGAGGGACACTTCAGCTTCAAGCCATAACAGTTACTGTGAAAATATTGTTTGATATGCAGGGAGAAACTTTCAGAAAGTAGTTTTTCTTTAACTGTTAAAAACAAAGTGTGAAGTCATTTGACTAATATCTCCCAAGATGCTTGTAAAAGAAGAAGCTTAAATCAATGTCAGAGAATTATGTCCAAGGCTTGTGTGTCTGCAGACGAGAGACAAAGGGGCCCTAGTCTGATATCTCCCATTTAAAATGTGCCAAGAAAGTTCAAGTGTCTCTTACTTAGACTGTACTAAGACTCACAAAAATTTCTGAGTTTCAAGTTGTGTGTATACATTTGCCTTATTACATCTGTTGTTACCTTTGTCAGGTGCTCCAGGGGACCCAGGACCCCCTGGCTACTATGGAGAGATTGGAGATGTTGGATTACCAGGTCCTCCAGGGCCCCCAGGCAGACCAGGGGAAACTTGTCCAGGTATGAATGTACCATGTGTTAGAGTGGATGTCCTGCATTATACCTATGCATACCCATTGCATGAAATATATATATATATATATATATATATATATATATATATATATATATATATATATATTTTTTTTTTTTTTTTTTAAAGCAACCCACGCTAGGACCGGCGAGGTACTGGCAGACAGGCCGACCTGTTCTCAGCCTGGCAGACTCTCTGACTCAGTTCCGAAATCGCTCTCTCTACCCAGCTCGCTTAGCTCCCATGGCTGGCTGTTGCCATGCCCTCCCCACGCTTCTGAATTCTCGAGGCTGGCTGGGTGTACTCTTGCACACCTATGCTTTTTTCTCTCTGGAACCCAGTTGAGTTGCCGCGTGAATGAAAACACTACACAATCTTAGTTTAGAATCAACAGGTAACACAGTCGCTGGGTGCAGAACCTAGCATCCTAAGTTTTATGTTAGAAATCCTCCAGTGTCGGATCCTGATGGATCCACCACTCGAATGGAGGGCCTCCGGCTACCTGCATTGTGCATCCATGCTCTCTGCAGTCCAAAAGCGAGTCTCCTTTCTCCTGCCTCCTCTCTTCTTCTCCTCGACCCAGAAGTCCTCCTCTTGCTCAGTGACCGGTCCCTTATAATCTTTATTCATTAGCTACCACACATACCAGCTGAAATCCTCAATTCTAGCAAGTCTGGAAGTGTCCTTAAGAGTGTTTAGGAAAGACAGATACCTGTGTCCTCTCCAGGACCCCAGCACTAAGCTCTGCTGTCATAGCAACAGCCCTGGATTTCTAATGTGTTCAAATTCAAACCAACCAAGAGGAGGGATATAAGCTCCTTTGTACACAGGTATGCACACACACACACACACACACACACACACACACACACACACACACACTCGTACTATCTTGATCAATCAGAACTGTCATACAGCAAGCATTTGTGTGACAGACCTTCCATCAGATTTGCACTTTCAGAAAAGATCTGAAACTTTCTGCTAGGACTGAAGTATTAGCTGTACTTAGTTGTTCTGGAAGGTTCTCTCAGTTGCTATCTATTTGCAAAATTCCATCTATGTACCCAGGTTCTAATATTCTATGTGAGATGTATAAATAAGCACAATGATTTAAAAGAAAAAAAAAACTTTCATACAGCCTTACTTAATGTGAAAGGCTCTTCCTCCTCCACCCATAGAAAAGGGAAATCAAGGAAAGCAAAGGCTATTTGACAGAAGCCTAGGGAAGCGTCTTGTGGCCATTAGGACCAAGGACCCCTTTGGGAGCTGTGCCGGTCAATATTCCAGTGAGATCAGGAATAGGGGGGTTGGAGCCTTTTTCTATTCTGTGAACCCAGAAGACCAGACTTGAGTAAACATTTTGCCCAGCCTGTGTCTCTTGTATTAATCTGGGAAGTGAAAATAGTCTGGTAAGCTACACAACCACTAGCTACCAAATTCATGTTCACCTCTCCACAAATCTAGCTTCTTCCTTTTTTTAGGGTCTGACAACAGCAATGCCAAAAAGCCTGGTCGGGATCAGTCAGACAGAAGGAGGCTGCAGTCAGGAGTTTAAAAAACCCAGGTTTATCTAACCCAGGGAAAATATTCTCTTGGTCAGAAAACATTGAACTCCAGTCTTAGCTTTCTAGTTGGGGCTTGTTTATAATAAAATCATATCTTCAGTGGATTGAAATAACCCACTGGGAACAACATATTCAAGCATACAGGGATGCTCTTAATTCCTTTTGAAAAAATAAATTGATCCTGTGCTTGGAAGATGGCTCAGTCAGGACATTGCTTCTCACACAAGCAAGAGGGCTGAGTTCAATTCCCCAGATCCCACTCAGGTGTGGAGGTGCACTCGTAGAACCCCAGGGCTGGGTACACAGAGACAGGCTGATCCCTGGGGCTCACTAGCCAGACAACCTTGCCAAATTGGTGACTTCCAGGCTACTGAGGGACCCTGTCTCATAAAAGAAGATGGGCATATCCTGCAGCTGAGCTCTGGCTTCCATGCGCATACACACATATCTGTATATGGCTCCCCTCGCTTGAGTGCACAGAGACACGAAGTCACACAATCCAGTAAACCCAAGGACTTTTAAATCTGAATATGGGCCATAGTAGACGTTTTATTTTGCATTGTATTCATATTGCATTACGTAAGTGTATATACATACCCACACTGGTTAAAACTCAGACTTTATAGGATAATTTTTGAGATATGACATACCCCATTTTCGTTTTTCTTCTTTCTTTTTTGGGGGGTGGTTTCAAGACAGGGTTTCACTGTATAGGCCAGGCTGTCCTGGAACTCACTCTGTAGACCAGGCTGGCCTTGAACTTAGAAATCCACCTGCCTCTGCCTCTCAAGTGCTGGGATTAAAGGCATGTGCCACCACTGCCCGGCTCATACCCTATTTTCTATTCCATTCTTTTACCCTGAAAAAATAAACAACTTAATGCTAGCCCATTTATTTGATTCTGTTGGGTGGCCAGGCTAGATGTATACATTCTAGCCCAGTGCCTCTGTTGAAGAGGGTTAGGTATTGCTCCTGGTATGGGACAAAGCAACAAATAGTACCTGGGTTATCCAGTGACTGTGGTGAGTTCTGGCAAGTCAGGAAGGGTGGGAAGATAGATGACATCCAAGTCACAGAGACATTTTCCTTTGCTGTCAGTATGCCAGTGTATACAGGTTGTCTTCTTTAATTACCCACCGCATCTTGCATGGGATAAGAGGGCTTCAGCGTCAGACACTCGCAATCGGATCAAGCCTTGTTACATAGTGTAGTGGAAGAAAGTGAACTATTTCCAGTCGATAGTCTTTACAAACTGTGTGGTCCTGGACATTTACTGTGCCTCTCTGTACCTCGGTTTTCCCATCTATAAGATGGGGTCTTGTTAGGATTGGAAGATGTGGTATGTGTACAGGATTTAGGATCCAACCTGATTGGCAGTAAAGAATCAGTGTGTGAGCTCTCATTACGACTACTGACACTATCTGTGCCTGCCCTACCATTGATGTACATAGTGGGGTGATCACTGCAATCCAGCAGACGGACACATTAGTTAAACACACAGTCGTGTGTGTGTGTGTGTGTGTGTGTGTGTGTGTGTGTGCCTAGAAGACTTTTAAAAATAAAAGATTTATCCTACATAGGTAATTAAGAAGAGAGCAGATATTTTTGTCTAATAGATGTGCCGATAGGTTTGTTTGGATTAATTTTATGAGTTTAGTAAAATGGAATGACTGGAGAATACAATAAGTGAAATATGTTGGTCTGAGTAAACCTAAAGAATGGGAGAAAGGTAAGAAAACACGATCCCTAGTTCTTTTTTTTTATTATTAGGTATTTTCCTCATTTACATTTCTAATGCTATCCCAAAAGTCCCCCATACCCTCCCCCCCACTCCCCTACCCACCCACTCCCACTTTTTGGCCCTGGCGTTCCTCTGTACTGGGGCACATAAAGTTTGCAAGTCCAATGGGCCTCTCTTTCCAGTGATGGCCGACTAGGCCATCTTTTGATACATATGCAGCTAGAGTCACGAGCTCCGGGGTACTGGTTAGTTCATAGTGTTGTTCCCCCTATAGCGTGGGCTTGCACTTGCAACTTCTTTCAAAGGCAGCAATGCCTGTTGGTGTATGGGAGAGTCAAGTTTTAAAAGATTTTTATCGTTTATTTATTTATTTGTGTGTGTGTGTGTGTGTGTGTGTGTGTGTGTGTGTGAACTGATGCTCTCAGAGGCCAGAAGAGGGTATTGGCCCCCTGGATCTGGAGTTACAGGCATTGGTGAGCTACTTGATGTGGGTGCTAGGAACTAAACTCTGGTCATTTGGAAAAGCACCAAGAGTTCTTAAACACTGAGCCATCTCTCCTGTCTCAAGTATATTTGTTGTTGTTGTATCTGTATCATTCTCTTCTTTTACTCTAATGCAATTTACTCAGATTATTCTGGCATGGCTCCTGCTTTCTAATTAGCAATCAGCCTTGTGAAAAAGCAGGGCTTTTGGTCTGTTTTTCCTTTGGCAATAGACTCTATGTAGTCCAGGCTAGCCTCAATCTGTGATCCTTCTGCCTGCATTTCCCAAGCCTCTCCTCCTCTCTCTCACTCTGAAGCTTTGTTGACTAGATGTTCACCTAAAATTGTGTCTGTGTAAAGTATACAACTCGATGCCCTGCACACAACCAGGTGATTACCAGAGTCTAGTAGATAAATGCACTGGCCATGCCTGCACCCTCACTATTGGTTTGTGTGCACGTGTACCTGCACGTGTATGGAAGGAGAATTTTCTTTGAAGGTGGGTGGGGGAAGAATTGTGGGAGAGGGTGATCAGGAGGTGGGCAGTAAGCTGGATGTCACAAGAATAAGTAAAAAAAAAAAAGACAAAAAACAAACAAAAAACTTAAATGAATGCAATAAAAATTCAAAAGATTAAAAAAAAGAAATTGAAGAATATAGTATAATGTGGAAAGATACCATGCTTGTGGATTGGAATAATTAATATTGCCAAAATCTCCATACTTCCCTAAGAAATCTAAAAGATTAGTATAAGTGTCATCAAATTGCCAATGAGATGTTTCTGTGAAGGAATGGACCTAGTAAACATAATGTTGAATATTGTATATAGTAACCCAGACCCAGGAACTAAAAAAAAAAAAAGGTCTCTCCTCTTAGTGATTTCCAGTATGCAATGTGGCTTGTTCACTACCATCTGCATGCTGTACAGAGGCTCTCCAGGATTTATTCAGCTCACCAGAAATCCTGTCACTTGGTTCATCACCTCTATACTCCTTACTTCCTTCTTCCCCAGTAACGGCCATTCTGCTCTCCTGTCTGAGTTTGATTGAGTTAGAGTCCACATGTAAGTGAGGTCACAGGGTGCTTCTCTCTGTGTCTGGATTGTTTTACGGTGTGATGCCCATTGCCAGCCATTTTCCTCTAAATGTGCTGATTGTAACTTCTACTGAAACATATACTCTTGAGAACATGGGTAATTTCCACCCTTAATTTTCCTTGTAGGCATGATGGGACCTCCTGGACCACCAGGGGTTCCTGGTCCTCCAGGATTTCCAGGAGAAGCTGGTATTCCTGGAAGACTCGACTGTGCCCCAGGAAAACCTGGGAAGCCAGGGCTACCCGGCCTGCCTGGCGCACCAGGACCAGAGGGGCCCCCTGGATCAGATGGTAAAATGTTCCTCCTTTATCATTATTAGCACTTATGCTGCAATTCATAATTACAGGTTCATTTAGAAAGTATAATTTCTAAATACTTAAAAACTTACATAATATTTCATCAGTCAGGTTAGTCTTATTAAAATTCTTTTTATAAATATGAAAAATGATATTGAACAATCAATTAAAATATGTGCAATTTATTGTGAGTTTAAGCATGAATGACCTGAGTTCATAAATTGATAGGTTTTTGTTTTGTCAACATAGGTTTTATTTTTTATTTTTTATTTTGGATTTGTATATGGCTTGGTTCAAAAGTCAAACTGTTCTTCAAAGAGGTGTGAGGCTGTGTCTTCTGTTCAGTCCTCCTCAGGGACTATGTCTGCACACACGTAGCTGGATCCTTGGATAGTTCTACATTGCCATCCAGCACATGTGTATTTCTGTTGCTAAGCTTTTTGCCTTGCTCATTGGCTTTTGACTCCTACAGAGTGACCATTGTTCCCCACATCTCACTCTGTATGCGCACATTGTTTCAGTCCCACTGCCTACTGGGAGTGATACTCTCATAATTAGGGTTATAGAAATATCCAGTGTTTCCATAGAATGGTTTAAAAGTGCTACCCACAAGTTTGGCCCATAGTCATACTTTTTTTTTTAATAGCAACATTTGGATAACTGTCTGTGTGTGTGTGTGTGTGTGTCCCCTTTTGTGTTTGACTGGCTTTTAATTTAGTTATTTGAAATTAACCTCAAAGCTCCCAGAGTTTTGTATCTATCATCATTATATATTCTAACTCATAGCTTTACAATGTTTCTTGTTTTGTATTGTTTTGTTTTCTGAGACCATGTTTCCTTATGTAGCCCTGGCTGTCCTAGAACTCACTCTGTAGACCAGGTTAGCTTCTGATTCAGAGATCTGCCTGCCTCTGCCTCCCAAGTGCTGGGATTAAAGGCCTGCACCACCACCACCCAGCATCAGTGTTACTTTTAAAACAAATGTTTCCTGGAGCTTTTTGACTTTTCAAATTAGTAAGGCTGCACTTTTGGCTCATTGCTGAGATACTTGGAGTTTTTCATTCATTGTTATTTTAAAATTATTTTTATAATATCTGATAGCATTTAAATACACTGTTGTAGAAACAATGATTAAAAATGTACAAGTGATTGACATCCTTGGCCTCCTTTCCCACTTCTGCTTTCCTCGCTCTGATCTCCCCCACAATAACTCCCTTTTTCTTTTCACACCTCATGTATTCCTTTGTCCATCCCATGCCTTCCTTTAAAGCAATGGTTCTCAACCTTCCTAATGCTGAGATCCTTTAATATAGTTTCTCACGTTGTGGTGACTTCTAACCATAAAGTTATTTTGTTGCTATTTCATAACTCTAATTTTGACATTGTTATGAATTGTAATGTAAATATCTGCTATGCAACCCTTTAAAATGGTCATTGACCTTGAAAGAACTGTTGCCTTTAAGCATCTTTCCCCTTCTCATGAACTTCTCTCCTCTCTCTGTCTCTGTCTCTGTCTCTCTCTCTCGTTGTCTCTGTCTGTCTGTCTTTCTATCTCTCTCTCTTTCTCTCATCTCTTCTCAGTTGAATATACATGTTTAACCTTTAGAAGTTAAAATCTACATATGAGAGAAAACACCACATTTGTCTTCCAGAGCCTGCATTACCATAGTATTATATTTTCTAGTTCTATCCATTTGACTGCAAAATTCATAATTTCATTGTTCTTAAACATGGAATAAAATTCCATTGAATATATAAACCACATGTTCGTGATCCGTTTATGTGTTGTTTGATATGTAAACTGATTCCACTTAGTTGGTACTGTGAAAAGAGTAGGTAAACATGAGTTTGTTATTCCCTCTGTATCTCTCTGGCTATTTACTTTCTCCTAGTTATATTTCTTTCAATAGTTTACTGCCACACAAGACTTCAAGGAAAAAACTTAGAAATATGAGAGAGAAACAGGGGAATCACACTTATCTGAAAATAAATTTATTCTACTGGGTTGTTTGATGGATAGTT
The DNA here is from genome assembly GCF_978045245.1 of Mus caroli. NCBI lineage: Eukaryota > Metazoa > Chordata > Mammalia > Rodentia > Muridae > Mus > Mus caroli. The sequence continues at coordinate 79,557,958 of NW_028227256.1, read as the reverse complement.
TCGCTGAGTATAAAATCCTACTTTGGATATCTCTCTTCTCAGGATTTTCTTTTCCTTTTTTTTAATTAGGTATTTTCTTCATTTACATTTCCAATGCTATCCCAAAAGTCCCCCATGCCCTCACCCCCACGCCCCCCCCCCCACTCCCACTTCTTGGCCCTGGCGTTCCCCTGTACTTAGGCATATAAAGTTTGCAAGACCAATGGGCCTCTCTTTCCACTGATGGCCAACTAGGCCATCTTCTGATATATATGCAGCTAGAGACACCAGCTCCGGGGGGTACTTGTTAGTTCATATTGTTGTTCCAGCTATAGGGTTGCAGATCCCTTTAACTCCTTGGGTACTTTCTCTAGCTCCTCCACTGGGGACCCTGTGATCCATCCAATAGCTGACTGTGAACATCCACTTCTGTGTTTACTAGGCCAAGAATGGCCTTACAAGAGACAGCTATATCAGGGTCCTTTCAGCAAAACCTTGCTAGTGTATGCAATGGTGTCAGCATTTGGAGGCTGATTATGGGCTGGATCCCTGGGTATGGCAGTCTCTAGATGGTCCATCCTTACATCTCAGCTCCAAACTTTGTCTCTGTAACTCCTTTATGGGTGTTTTATTCCCAATTCTAAGAAGGGGCAAAGTGTTCACACTTTGGTCTTCATTCTTCTTGAGTTTCATGTGTTTTTCAAATTGTATCTTATAACTTGGGTATTCTAAGTTTCTGGGCTAATATCCACTTATCAGTGAGTACATAACATGTGAGTTCTTTTGAGATTGGGTTACCTCACTCAGGATGATGCCCTCCAGGTCCATCCATTTGCCTAGGAATTTCATAAATTCATTCTTTTTAATAGCTGAGTAGTACTCCATTGTGTAAATGTACCACATTTTCTGTATCCATTCCTCTGTTGAGGGGCATCTGGGTTCTTTCCAGCTTCTGGATATTATAAATAAGGCTGCTATGAACATAGTGGAGCATGTGTCCTTCTTACCAGTTGGAACATCTTCTGGATATATGCCCAGGAGAGGTATTGCTGGATCCTCCAGTAGTACTATGTCCAATTTTCTGAGGAACCACCAGACTGATTTCCAGAGTGGTTATACAAGCTTGCAATCCCACCAACAATGGAGGAGTGTTCCTCTTTCCCCACATACTTGCCAGCATCTGCTGTCACCTGAATTTTTGATCTTAGCCATTCTGACTGGTGTGAGGTGGAATCTTAGGGTTGTTTTGATTTGCATTTCCCTGATGATTAAGGATGCTGAACATTTTCTTCAGGTGCTTCTCAGCCATTTGATATTCCTCAGGTGAGAATTCTTTGTTTAGCTCTGAGCCCCATTTTTTAATGGGGTTATTTGATTTTCTGGAGTCCATCTCCTTGTATTCTTTATATATATTGTATATTAGTTCCCTATCTGATTTAGGATAGGTAAAGATCCTTTCCCAATCTGTTGGTGGTCTTTTTGTCTTATTGACGGTGTCTTTTGCCTTGCAGAAGCTTTGCAGTTTCATGAGGTCCCATTTGTCAATTCTTGATCTTACAGCACAAGTCATTGCTGTTCTATTCAGGAATTTTTCCCCTATGCCCATATCTTCGAGGCTTTTCCCCACTTTTTCCTCTATAAGCTTCACTGTCTCTGGTTTTATGTGGAGTTCCTTGATCCACTTAGATTTGACCTTAGTAAAAGGAGCTAGGAATGGATCAATTCTCATTCTTCTGTATGATAACCACCAGTTGTGCCAGCACCATTTGTTGAAAATGCTGTCTTTTTTCCACTGGATGGTTTTAGTTTCCTTGTCAAAGATCAAGTGACTATAGGTGTGTGGGTTCATTTCTGGGTCTTCAATTCTATTCCATTGGTCTACTTGTCTGTCATTATACCAGTACCATGCAGTTTTTTTTATCACAATTTCTCTGTAGTACAGCTTTAGGTCAGGCATGGTGATTCCCCCAGAGGTTCTTCTATCCTTGAAAAGAGTTTTGCTTTCCTAGTTTTTTTTTTGTCATTCCAGATGAATTTGCAGATGCTCTTTCTAATTTGTTAAAGAATTGAGTTGGAATTTTGATGGGGGATTGCATTGGATGTGTAGATAGCTTTTGGCAAGATAGCCATTTTTATTATATTGATCCTGCCAATCCATGAACATGGGAGATCTTTCCATCTTCTGAGATCTTTTTAATTTCTTTCTTCAGAGATTTGAAGTTCTCGTCATACAGATCTTTCACTTCCTTAGTTAGAGTCATGCCAACGTATTTACAAGGTATTTCAAGGTCTTCTCATTGTGTCCTGGCTTTCCTGAATGTTTTGAGTTATGATCTTTTTGTATTTTGCATTTTCTTTGATTGTTGTGCCGATGTTCTCTATGGAATCTTCTGCACCTGAAATTCTCTCTTCCATCTCTTGTATTCTGTTGCCGATGCTTGCATCTATGGTTCCCGATTTCTTTCCTAGGTTTTCTATCTCCAGCGTTGCTTCACTTTGGGCTTTCTTTATTGTGTCTACTTCCCTTTTTAGGTCTAGTATGGTTTTGTTCATTTCCATCACCTGTTTGGATGTGTTTTCCTGTTTTTCTTTAAGTACTTCAACCTGTTTGGTTGTGTTTTTCTGTTTTTCTTTAAGGACTTGTAACTCTTTAGCAGTGTTCTCCTGTATTTCTTTAACTGAGTTATTAAAGTCCTTCTTGATGTCTTCTACCATCATCATGAGATATACTTTTAAATCCGGGTCTAGCTTTTTGGGTGTTGGGGTTCCCAGGACTGGGTGAGGTGGGAGTGCTGCATTCTGATGATGATGAGTTGTCTTGGTTTCTGTTAGTAAGATTCTTATGTTTGCCTTTCTCCATCTGGTAATCTCTGGAGTTAGTTGTTATAGTTGTCTCTGGTTAGAGCTTGTTCCTCTCGTGATTCTGTTAGCCTCTATCAGCAGACCTGGGAGACTAGCTCTCTCTTCTGAGTTTCAGTAGTCAGAGCACTCTCTGCAGGCAAGCTCTCCTCCTACAGGGAAGGTGCACAGATATCTGGCATTAGGACCTGCCTCCTGGCAGAAGATGAAGGCCCAAAACAGGGCCTGTCCCAGAAGCTGTGCTGCTTTGGCATGTCCCAGAAGCTGTGTTGCTTTGGCCTGTCACAGAAGCTGTTAGCTTCTGTAGTCCACACTCTCACCTGTGCAGAGTAGTCTCAGAGGGATCCAGGAACCAAGATGGCACCTCCAGATGCTCCGGCAAAGCCCTCCTGAGTGGGGCAGACCCCTCTCCTCTGGCAGGGAAGGTGCCCGGATGTCTGAAGCCCGAAACAGGGTCTGCCTCAGAAGCTGTCCTCTAGGGACCTTAGGGGTGTCCGCTGACTCTGTGTCCAGGTGACCCAGTGCTGGCGTTGACAGGAAGGGATTTGTGACCCTGGTCAAGCCGGCTTTTCTGCTTCCCTAATGCTGTCTCAGGTCCCAAAGGATTGAATTGGAACAGAAGTTGTGTTCCATTCACCAGTGGTCCAGAGATCGCATGGAGAGTCCTCTAGGGGACTTTGGGGGTGTCCACTAACTCCGCGCCCAAGGTGACCCATTGCTGGCACTGACCGGAAGGGATTTGAGGATTTTATTTTCTAGATCCCATCAAAAGCACTGAAAACTTTTGTATGGTTTCAGTGCCTGGTCATATGCTTGAAATCGATTTCTATTCTAGAAGCTTTTTACAAGTTTCATCAACTCCGTTTCCCAGAAAAATTTATAGATTTCTTCCTGCCATAATTCCTGTGTGTATTTTTATTTCTGAGAGTTCAGTTGGTGTTGTTGTTTTCTTCTGATGTTTCTTTTGCAGCCGCCTGTTCATTTATTAGTGTGAAATAGTTCCTTTCTCTACTGTTTTAATTACAACATTTTTTACATTATTTTTCTTGAAACTCTTGTTTCCTATATGTTTTTGAAGGGCTGTTTTATTTTCTGCTACAATTTTTTGAGAGGGGGTCTTCCCATCTAAATATTTCATTATCAAATATTTTTTGGGCCTCACTGGCATATTTTAATGTAAGCTCCAGGGGAGATTCTTATGTAAAACTTGCTTCTTAATTTTTTTTATTTTTCTCTTGTCATCTTCCATTGATGCTTTAATCTTTAAGGTCTACTGGAATTTTTTTTTTAACCTTCTATTGCTGTTGTTATTTTACAGTCTTTTATCCTACTGAAATTTCAGGAGAATATAGAGTGAATCATTTGAGTTTATCTGTCATCGTTAACCAGATGTCTCAAAATTCTTGCTTTTGCCAGCTGTGCTATATGTTTTCTTCATTGTCTGGTAATTGGTAAATGAAGGAGAAAAAAAAAACCATTCATTGGCATATACTGACTCTGCTTTTGTTGTTCATGATTAGTTTTGCTTTGCTATTTGTTGTTGACATCTGTTGTGTTATTCTGGGGCCTACTAAAGGATGACTTTATCAATGGTGGTGGTAGAGAAGCACCTTATGACAATTGCATTGCCTATATGTGTAGAGAGAAAGGGAAAAGGGGAGGGAGGGAAGGATAGAGAAAGGGAGAGGAAGAGGGAGAGGGGGAAGGAGGGGCAGAGGGAAGGAGGGACAGAGGGAGAGAGAGAGAGAGAGAGAGAGAGAGAGAGAGAGAGAGAGAGAGAGAGAGAGAGAGAGAGAGAACTGGGAAATAGGAGATCATGGAATAAAACATGGAGCAGAGACAGGAAACAGAAGGAAGAGACTTCAAGTGCCCCACATTGGTATCCTCTGGGAGACCTGAACTAAATCATGTGATTCTGTTTGCCAACTCCTTGTCTCCAAACAGTGATATACTGTGGCCCTGGGTGCCCTGGGCCAATGGGTGAAAAGGGAAAAGTGGGTCCTCCAGGAAGAAGAGGAGCCAAAGGAGCAAAAGGCAAGTATACATGCAAGGTAGAATGCATACATGGCAGCCACATATAGAGGGCCAGGGCAGGGGTGTCTATGAGAGAGCCAGTCTGCCATGCAGTTTGGGCTTATTACTCACCTCTGTTACTCTCCTCAAGGACTGCATGTCAGTGTGTGTTCTAGTATGAATAAGTCCCCACAACTCACGTCATGTTATTCTGTCAGACCGGAGCTTCCTGCCCTTTGCCATTCATAACCCACTTTCAGATGAGAATTGTTTTGTGCAGCTTCAAGTATATGGGTATATAAAATAGGCATACACATCCAACCTCAGCTGAAAATAGATCATCAAGAAAGATGCTTCAAAATAATTCTTTAATACACGTAGTATTATTCATATGAAAGCAAGTGTGCTTATGAATGGTATAGGGATGTTTATTTTATGTAAAGAATTAGATCTTGGCTGGATGTTCAATGCTGTAAGATGTAGACCTTCTTCACTGCTTTTTGAGAGTTTCTATGAGAGTAAGCCACTATTTTGACATATGATCAACGCTGAGGACATTGCTTCGCATAAATGCAAAGCCTACACTACAGAAGTATCATTAGGCTCATTTTAACAAACTCTGTCCTAATGCCAAGCCAAAATTTATTGACAACTTTTTTTTTTTACATCAAGTCAGAAACACTAAAAGAACTTTTAAAGTTAAACATTTTAACATAATCTAACCCAAAGATGCATCAATTGAATATTTAGATGTTGAGGCATGATGGTAAGACGATAGTAAAAGGTCTTCCCTCCACAGCTAAACCACTGAGTTTGTGTAAGAGGAGAATGCTTTGTGAGTACTGTAGCAACACTGCAATTCCCAGAACAGAACACAGAGGAATCTGAGATGAGGGACTTCAGGCAGCATGCATTGGTGTGCCAAGGCATGCAAAATACACATGTTGTGTGTTCAGAAAAAAAATGCCACAGTAAAGTCATGAGGTCCAGCATTGGCGAGCGCTGGCACAGGCACCTTGAACTCCGTTTGGGATTATTTTTTGTTGCCTTTCACCACTGCCAATTTTGTGACCTCCCATATTTGGTTATACAATCTCATACAGGGTTGATGCTACCAGTTTATAAAAGCAGGGTTTTAGAGTATAATGGCTACACATTGTTTTCTTCATAGGAAAATTTTGCTCACAAAGTTGTCTTATGAAGATAAGGCGTTATTGGTGTTTTAATGGAGTCCTCTGTGGATCTCATGTTTTCTTGACTCACCAAATGTCCATGGCTATGTCTTTCCTCTCTAGCTTATCAGAGCCTTTTGGACAACTGAGTTAAACAATATGAAATCATGGACACAAACCAATTTATCTTTCCCAAACTTTATTTTTTCAGACTGAAAGTCCTGATCATTAGGGGATGTTCTGTAGTGAATTCGCACTGATAATGTGCCATTCAATCAATAATCTCTTCATGCACTGGGTTTCTTTGATTATTCAGGGTCATGCTGTAATTAATTTATCCATATATTTAATGCAATTTATTTAATGTTGTTTCCTCAGTAATTGATTAAAAAAAGGATCCTCAATTATTCCCCAGAACTGTATGTTAGCTTTGGAAGTTTAAAGCATAATATATGTGATTCTGTTTACTTAGAAAGTGTGTGCCCACCCCACATAGACCATGTGACAGATGTATCCACCCCATGCCCAAAGCTTCATTTCAGCCTTCCTGGAACATGTCATCACCCCACATACCATCCACCTCTCTACACTGCCACATGGTATGATCCGGCCTCTTGTCACACCATCTCCTCTCATGTAGACCATGCCACAGACCCCATCCCCACCCCCTGGCCACGTGCCCTACTCTAGACCCTATTTCATTCCATACAGACCATGCTGCAGACACCATTCTGTCACATGGTACACACCAGCCACATGTCACGTGGTCTCCATTTTCTGTGATAATAATTGTGTACTGCAGACCTTCTCTGGTCATACTATTTTTTGTAGTCAAGAGCTTACCAGGGGTTTTATCAGGAATTATGTAAAGCTGACTTTCTACCTCTGTCTAGGAAACGAGGGACTCTGTACCTGTCCACCTGGTCCCATGGGACCCCCTGGTCCCCCAGGACCTCCTGGAAGACAAGGAAGTAAAGGAGATTTAGGGCTCCCTGGTTGGCATGGAGAAAAGGGTGATCCAGGTCAGCCTGGTGCTGAAGGACCTCCAGGGCCACCAGTAAGTAACTCTTCCTGATCATAATCTCTCCAGTTAAAGAAGATGGGCACAGAGAGAACTTAGTGTGCCCCTTTCTAGCTTTATGTGTGATACACATTTTATGGTTTGAACCTATACACATCTTAATTATCAAATGCTTTCTTGTATCTGTCCATCCATTCTTTATTCATTCATTTATTTAAGTATTCACTTATTATATGTCTACTGTGTCCCAGGCATGATTTTAAGTTTTTAGGAATACAACAGGGACCAGAATAAAATATGTGAAGTTCTGGAGCTTTGGAGAAGCTTTGTAATAAACAAGTTAGTAAATATGCAGTATAGTTATGCTGTTATGACAAAAGGCCACAGTCACATGGGGAGAAGAGCAGAGAGAGTGAGTGAGGGTCAGCACAGGAGTTCCCAGGTTTCATCTCCCATACATGCATGTGCACGCGCGCACACACACACACACAAACACACATGCACAAATACACACACATATACATACATGCACACATATACACACACACACACAAACATATACACACACATATACATACACACATACACACACTTACACATACACACACTCAAAAACGTGCACACATACACATACAAACACATACATGCACACACACACATGCATGCATGCATGCGCGTGGACACACACACATACACACACATACATGCACACATACACCCCCCCACACACACCCCTTGGGCTTTGCAGGTGGGTCAGGCTTGAACCTTCATCTAAAAGGACATGAACAGCCTGGCGAGTCTTATGAAGAGAGAGGCAATACTCTTTAAATATTCACTGTAGATGAATCACCAGTTACTCTGTGGAGATGAGACACCAGGCAATGGCAGACACATGGAGATTAAGTGGAAAGTAACAGACTGAAGTGTGGTAAAAGGAAGTTAGCTCTAGACAAAAATTGACAGGAAGATGCAAGGATTGGCTAACAGGTCAGATACACAATATGAGAAAAATGGAAGCAGATGTGGAACTATGTCCTTTGTCTGGGCCACACTGGAAGAAGGCAGTTGCCTTTGACTGAGATGCAGACTCAGGGAAGATGGGCATTTGGTGGGAAATAGCACACAATGTTTGAGATATTTTAGGGTTGTGTGCTAATTAGACAAACAAATGAAAATGCCAAGTGTAAATGCCAAGTGTCTTGGACGGAAGGGTGATAATCAAGGATTCAGAAGAGAGGACTAGGTTGGAGTTTGGGAAAGTGGCTTTATTGGAGTCTATATGATGTTCAGTTCTAGAGAAGAGATGGATGTGGGGGAATCACACAGACAGAATCATACACAGAATGAATATATCAGAATCACTCTGGTCCAAAAGGTCCTTGAATTGAATGAAAGAATCCCTAGCTGTGGTAACCTAGATGAACTAGTAACAGTCAAAGATCCCTGAGAAGCTACTCCGCATGAATCTGTCCATCACAATATGGTGCTCACTTGTTGACACACTGCTCCCAGGAGTCCTCCCCTGGACTCTGGAGACAGCCCGCTCTTCCTCTCTGCTGGGGTGACCTGTGACTCAATTCTGAATTTCCCAAATCATTCTCCATCTCTTCGAAAAGAATCAAATGAAAATGAAATTCTGATCTTAAGTGAAAATGATGATTCAGAGCTCCAGCCTTACCCTACCCGCATACGCACAGCACACCTGCAAAGCTGGCCCAGCAGGAAACTTAAAGGATAAAGCTCAGCGCAATCATGCTGAAACCATGCTGTAATTTATATATTATAGCTTATTTTGTAAAATTTAATTTTTTACCACAGTTTATTTTTATTTTTATATGTTGCTACTTAATCTTTTTAGTGACTCTAAAATATTGTTGTGGCTTTGTGTTTAGTTGCTTCCAAGGGCTAACGTTTTTGCATTGTGGACTACTAGTTTGTTCAGGGCTATAATGGGTAAGGTATTAATTCAGTTGTCCTAGTACTCATTGGGTTGAGGATATTTCTGATGTCTTCTCTCTATATTACATTCATGGTACTGTGCTTAGAGATGGGGGACCAGGATAACACCATGAGGGGAAATCCCATCTCCCTTTCTCTTTCTTACCCACTTTCAGGAACACTTCTGTATTCCCAGGCCACTTTCCCCTCCTTGAGCTCTGTGGAAGCTTGTATGTTACCCTCCCTCTTTTTGCTCTCATTTTCACAGATCAAAGGCTAAAATCTTTTAAAATAGTATTGATGATACATATTTATTTAGGATACAATTTTATTTAAGACTCGTGGTAAGGTTGCATATCAATATAGAATTCTCATGTATCATTTCCCTAGCTTTAAAAATAGATTTATTTTTAAAAAGTGTATGTGTATTTATAAGTTCCTGCATGTAGGTATGCACATCACATACATACATGTATGTGCATCAAGTGCATTCCTGGTGCATAGAGAGGTTAGAGGAGGAAGTTGGTCCCCTGGAACTAGTTACAAGGTCTTCAGTGTCACCATGTGGGTGCTGCTGACCAACAGTGTTCTCTGCAAAACCAGCAAGTGCTCTAAGTACTGAGCCATCTCTCTAGCCTCATTCTGATATCTTACAACATGGTGAACTGCTAAGGTAGGAGAGTCATGGATACATTGTTGCTAACCCAGATACAAACTTTACATAGATCTTAGTACCAAGAACTTGTGGTTTTTATGCAATAGAACCACAAGAAGGTTCTGGAAGGCAGGAAAGGGATAAAACAAAGATTTTTCAAGCCAGAATCTTTGAACAGAGATTTAGAGAAGAAGGGAAGGTGTTAAATAAACAAGAATATAAATGACTTCTGTCCTATTAGAATTAATCTAATGCACTGCTCTTGTTATTATTTTTATTTACCAAGGGAAGACCTGGTGCCATGGGGCCCCCTGGTCACAAAGGGGAAAAGGGTGACATGGTCATATCAAGAGTGAAAGGTGAGTGTGACCTATGACATGGTCATGTCAAGAGTGAAAGGTGAGTGTGACCTATGACTTAGCCCTCTGACATTTTATGAATTATCTATGGGCATCCACTTTCATTGATTTCCCCTGTGACTGCAGATTAATTATATATAGTTTAGGATTGTTGAGATGACCTAGAAAGTATTTCCTGCCCTTCATAGAATGGCATGGCTGTTAAGCACTAAATCTCCCACTTCTTATTTGAAATCATAAATGTTACTTCAGTGGCATCCAAATCCCCATTGTGGTGAACTTGAATCTGAAGCAGAATATCTTTTAACTTGCCTTCTGCCTTATAATGGCCTTTATTAATCAGTGGCATTTAAATTACACGTAACAGATGCTTATCTTGGAATAGTTTGGGGGAATAATATAATTTATTGACTTACTAGAGAAAACATGAAGATCTAGGTGTAGGATTCGTGTTGTGATGATCATCTCTATCACCTTGCACAGAATCATGCCACTGCTCGAATCCTCCTCTCCATTGGTCTATGTCCAGTTGCTCCCACAAGTCTGACTTCCTCTGGCTACGTGCCCCAGGATTACCATGCGTGAGGCAGCTCTGAGTCCTTGAAATCAGAGATACCATGTCAGCTGTAGCAGAGGAATAACTTTAGAAAGGATTGTGTAGCTTAGGGCAATAATCAACTGCCAACTCCCCAGGCTGCTAAGATCAGGGATAGAATGTTCACACATTGTCACTGAGGCAGGAAGTTTCCATGACTGATCACCTCTTTGCTAAAATGAGAGAAGGAATATTTCTCAGGTAAAGAGAACCAGTAGTTTTCACAACTGCCTTTCTGCCCTTTTTTCTTGTAACAGTTTGGGTGACTTTTGACGAGTCACTCAGGAATTTCAGCCAACCTTCATAGAGTGAAACGCCATTGCTCTTACCCCGGGTCCTTTCCTCTCTTCTATTTCACTCCCCATGTACAAGAGCTTACAAGGTTTTTGCTTCCTTTTCCCAGGGCAAAAAGGAGAAAGAGGACTGGATGGGCCACCAGGATTTTTGGGGCCACCTGGACAAGATGGTGGGGGTGGACGTCCTGGAGAAAGAGGGGATCCTGGGCCACGAGTATGTGAAGTTCTGCTCTAGAATTTAATTTTCTGATACGTGTACACAAGCAAGGCAGGCGACTATAGGTCAGACTTGCACACAGTAGGGGTAAAGATTCATTGTATTTGTATTTTTAACCACGGGCACAGAGGGTGGCAGAGCCTATCTGGCTGGGTACCTTCTCCTAAGGCTATAAGAAGCTGACTTCACACAAAAAACTCATTTGAGTTTTTCATTTGTGTGTGGATCTACCAATTGAATTACTTATTTTATATGTTATATCTGATGTTAGTGCATCTATACATAAGTTTCTATTCTGTACTTTAGGTATAATACAATTCATTTTCTGTGTTTGAGGCATAGTATAATACATCCATATCCTATATATGTAAGCATACACTTACTGTAACTTTCTTTTCAAATCTGGGGTTTTAAACATGTAGATTGCCTTGAATACATGGGCTTTGAAAGATCAATAATAGACATGTGACCTAACATCCCCAGGGGGACCATAAGGATGCAGCCCCAGGTGAGAGAGGGCTTCCTGGACTGCCAGGCCCTCCAGGAAGAACAGGACCTGTGGGGTCTCCAGGCCTGGGATTTCCAGGCCCACCAGGACAGCGAGGCCTACCAGGAGAGCCCGGGCGCCCGGGCATGAGAGGCTTTGATGGCTCGAAGGGGCAAAAAGGTACTTTTGGATATTTGCATGGGAGGATATTAAGTGGAATCACAAACACTGTAATGTCTTTCTGCTGAGCACAGGGATCTCTCTGGCAGGCGGACTAAATGAATGTTGTCCAGATGCTAGGGAGAGATTGCAGGCTGTCCATCCACTGTAGCACAGTCAATATTTAGAACAAGTCGGTAGAGCGCGACCCTCTTTGCTGCTTCATTTGTTTGTCATGCCCAAGCTGCTTTTTATTAATTTCTCACTACCAGCTCATAAAGCCCAACTGTAGTTAGAGCATTTCTATGCATTCAAAGTACATTTTTTAATATTTTAATAAAAGATCCACTAGTATTTTATTTAACAAAATAGTGTCTATGAAAACACACTTGTGAGCATTTCGGGGAGAGGAAAAATGATGGCATTTTAGCATATTTGACAGGCATATGAACTTCAAAAATTACTTTCAGGGTTATGGCTGACAGAACAAGGTTTATTTAAGGTTTTTTTTTTTTGTCACATTCATTGTACCTTGGGCTATAGCATTAATTTTGAGGTTTGGAGATAAAATACTGTCTTTGGCTCTTGTTTTGACAACACATAGAGACAAGTACCCTTATATTTGATAAGAAGTAACTTTGGATCTCAGACAAGTGTAACATCATTTTTCTTTAGCTCTCTTAGTTTAGTTTAAAAGTACATGAAGCAATAACTATGAGGTGTTGCTACAAAAGTGGAACTTTTGATTTTCGTAGGACATGAGCCCTCAGAGGGACAGGTTTTGAGTTACTTTACCAGTTAGATTGGCGATAATAGTACTGTCATTGCTGAGCCATTGAAAAAACAAGAGACAATGTAACCTATGGGCCTGCCCATAGAGATCTCAAAATGACTGTTACTCATACCCAACCCAGTCTATTCATTTGTGTAGCTCCCTGGTGGCCAAACCAAGAGGAAAACCAGATGAACTCAGTACCAAGTGTCATGGCTTCCCTATGATCTATCAACATTTTCTCTTCATTCCACTAGAATCTGTAAGCCTATAAACTATCATTTATATTAACAATTCACATTTTCCCATGTTATTAGAACTGATACTTTTTAGACTCAATGACTCTTCTTATAACTTCTTGTTATAAAAAACAGTCACAACTTCTTATAACTGTTCTGACCGCCGAGATTTGGATTTAAGGACAGATCTGGAATGTTTGTCTAATGATGCTTGGAAACTTCTCTTCTGGTGAACTCTAACACATCCTATGGAAGTCAGCACAGAGCCTTGTGCATCCATTGCTCAGTTATCCGAATGTCATTTTTCTGTTCCTCCCCAGGTGACTCCATTCTGTGTAATGTAAGCTACCCAGGAAAACCAGGTCTGCCAGGTCTTGATGGACCTCCAGGTATTACCATGCAAAGTTCTTACCCTACAGGCTTTCTGCAAGGGCAGTGGGGGGTGGGGGAGCGATAAGCACACAGCAAATCCCTGAGGGACAGGAGACTAGGGAAATCCTTATAGTCATTAGCTCCTGGGTCTTCCCCACTTGGCTTGATACCCTTGAGTGTACTTTTCCAGACTCCGTGTCTTGGTTTGATCACCCATCAGTTCACGTGTCTGCCCTTGAGAATTCTAAAGCTATGTACTTTATCTCTTCCTGTGAAGCAAGAGTGGAGAATGCCACCCACCTGTGGACTCTGCCTTCCAAGAGGGACAAGTTCTGATTAGACAGAGCCTGAAAAATGTCTCTGTATCAACATCTCTGAATACATATTCATGCATCTATTCCATTTGACTTAGTCCCTGGTGTCTAGCTGAATCAAACCCCAAATCCATGTAACTTCTTTAAAGTTAATTTCAATGAACTTACTACTAGCATGGTTAGTAAACATGGCTCTTCTGCTCTAACACAAGGATAGAAAGGGCAGGAGCAGATTGCTTGATCAGTAAAATTCTTGCTGTACAAGCATAAAGAGAACCTGAGCTCAGACCACCAGCACCCATGCAAAGAGCTGAGTGATGCACTGTATATCCCAGGACTGGGGAGGTGGATACAAAGAGGATCTTTGGAACTCTAGGAAAGCAGTCTAACTGAATCGGAGAGAAAGAAAGGGTGGGGAGTGGATGGGAAGGATCTGGGAGGACCTGCAGGAGAAGTAACTGTGGTCAGAATATATTGTATGAGAAATTCTTTTCAATTAAAAAGAGAATAAATAAATAGGTAATAAAAGGAATAAGAGGGAGGAGATCATTTGGCATTGCTCTCTGACCTCTGTACTCATGGTTGCAAACACAACACACAGATGACAAACTATGTACAGGTTGAGTCATGTGAGACTGGGCTGCTGTCTTCTGGAACCATTTATATCCATCATGGGGTTTCCAAGCAGTGTTGGAATCTCAGCGAGCTGCAAACACACCCTTGTTTCCTCTCTTATGACCCCGAGGAACGGTGGAGACTCAGCTGATCCATGGCAATGTATGTTGGTGTGACCCTGGTCCTAGGTTAGGTTCAGATCATTCATGGGATTTCAGGAATGTAAGAGGCAGGGCTGCTCTCTTAGGATCACCTCACCTGCTCATATTTCATATATGTGTGTGTGTGTGTGTGTATGTGTGTGTGTGGCCTAGGACTAGTTCATATTCCTAAAAAGTAAAATCCCATTGGATAAATCCAGTCATGCGACCAAGATCCAGCTCAAGGGCCAGGGTGGAATATTGCACTCACCACAGTGCAGCTCTGAGAGTGTAGAGACATCATTCTACATCTGCAGAGGGATGGACTATACTGATTAGTTCATTGAATATCCATTTCTGCTTTACTGTTACTGTCCTGGGGATGAATGAGAAAGATTGATTGTTGGCCAGCAGCATTAGCTCACAGGAAGGAAACTCCCATGTTGTGTAAGTGGTTGTGCCTCCACCCAATCTCACAGTTCAGAAGTTGTGTATGAGCTGAGCTAACTTAGGAGGACATCAAAGACTTAAGGTAAAATCTCAATCCCTTTAGTGGGTCATCTGCCTGTGCTCTGTATAATGTAGGGCTCCTTTAGTGCTTTCTCAGCAGGATGGGCTTTGCCCACCATCTTGGGCTCCTAATGGATAGGCTAGGGCTATGGGATTGTGTTTCAGACATGCCATAGAAGGCACTAAAGTTTAGATGAATGGTGGTGTGTGTGTGAAAAGCTGCCAGAAGGAATTCTTCACAGTACAGATTATAAGAAAAATCACTCTGACACATTTACCTGGAGCAATGACTGCAGAATGCTTCTGTAAACCACACTGGAAAACTTTTGGGGGACAGGGAGGAAAGGGTCTATTCAGCTTACACTTCCAGATCATAGTCCCTCGTTGGAGGAAGCCAAGACCAGAACTCAAGCATGACTAGAACCTGGAGGCAGGAGCTGATGCAAGGCCATGAAGGGATGCTGCTTACTGGCTTGCTTCCCATGGCTTGCTCAGCCTGCCATCTTGGAGAACCCTGGCTGGTTGTCCTGAAAACTTTTACTTCCATAAAATCAACATAACTCCAAAAGGACAATTAACACAGACATTTCAAAATCCATTTTTCTGTTGTTCCTCCTTGGTTTGTTTCTGCTCGATTGAATATTCGATTTATTTGCTCTTACTTAGGTCTGAAGGGGTTTCCAGGCCCCCCAGGGGCTCCTGGTATGAGATGTCCAGATGGGCAGAAAGGCCAGCGGGGCAAACCGGGAATGTCTGAGATTCCAGGTCCACCTGGTAAGTGAAGGCTTTCTCTTGCCTTGGGAGCATCTGCATCAGGAACTTTTGCATATTCTTAAAGGTGGATAATCTTAAGAAAACAGACAGAGGGTCTGGGGGATGATGGAAGAATGGTTCTCTGGGGACGGTTGGGGAATACAGACCCTCAGCTATGTTGAGACAACTTGTAGATGAAGAGAATCCTACGCAGCTGAGGCTCCTGCTGCAGGGAAGCCTTTGGTGTTGGCTGGCCCAAGTTCATTGTGTGGTTGAAAGCACGCAGTCTAGAGCAGTGCCTGTCAGATAGAGACAGTGGTCAGGGGGCTGGTCACAATGGAACTCAGCTGTAATCCTGCAACACTAGGTGTGGAGGCAGGAGAACCACCGTCAGTTTTAGGCCATCCTGGGATATATACTACGGTCTAAGCAGCTTGAGTTACTCAGTAGTTACTCAGTGAGACACTGTCTCAAAAAATACAAATAAATGTAAAAAATAATTTTTAAGGGAGGATGGCAGCATGGCTCAGTGAGAAAAATTTGCTTGCCACCAAGCCTGATGACCTGAGTTCCATCCCTGAAAGACCCACAAATTGTCCTCTGACCTCCAGGTGTGCACCGGCCTGCCTCCTCAAATAAATAAATTTATACAGATAAAACAGCAACAATAAAATCAACTGATGTCACTAATAGAATGCCAAAGGCAGTATTACCTATTGAGTCTCTGAAGCAACTGAAATGTTACTTATTAAGTACTTCTTTTTTTTTAATTAGGTAATTTCCTCAATTACATTTCCAATGCTATCCAAAAAGTCCCCAATACACTCACCCCCAAGTCCCCCACCCACCCACCCCCACCCCTTGGCCCTGGCATTCCCCTGTACTGGGGCATATAAAGTTGGCAAGTCCAATGGGCCTCTCTTTCCAGTGATGGCCTACTAGGCCATCATTTGATACAAATGCAGCTAGAGTCAAGAGCTCTGGGGTACTGGTTAGTTCATAATAATGATCCACCTATGGGGTTGCAGTTCCCTTTAGCTCCTTGGGTACTTTCTCTAGCTCCTCCATTGGGGGCCCTGTGATCCATCCAATAGCTGACTGTGAGCATCCACTTCTGTGTTTGCTAGGCCCCGGCATTGTCTCACAAGAGACAGCTATATCTGGGTCCTTTCAGAGAAACCTTGCTAGTGTATGCAATGGTGTCAGCGTTTGGAAGCTGATTATGGGATGGATCCTTGGATATGGCAGTCTTTAGATGTTCCATCCTTTCTTCACAGCTCCAAACTTTATCTCTGTAACTCTTTCCATGGGTGTTTTGTTCCCAATTCCAAGAAGGGGCACAGTGTCCACACTTTGGTCTTCGTTCTTCTTGAGTTTCATGCGTTTAACAAATTGTATCTTGTATCTTGGGTATCCTAAGTTTTTGGGCTAATATCCACTTATCAGTGAGTACATATTGTGTGAGTTCCTTTGTGAATATGTTACCTCACTCAGAATGATGCCCTCCAGATCCATCCATTTGCCTAGGAATTTCATAAATTCATTCCTTTTAATAGCTGAGTAGTACTCCATTGTGTAAATGTACCACATTTTCTGTATCCATTCCTCTGTTGAGGGGCATCTGGGTTCTTTCCAGCTTCTGGCTATTATAAATAAGGCTGCTATGAACATAGTGGAGCATGTGTCCTTCTTACCGGTTGGAACATCTTCTGGATATATGCCCAGGAGAGGTATTGCTGGATCCTCTGGTAGTATTATGTCCAATTTTCTGAGGAACCGCCAAACTGATTTCCAGAGTGGTTGTACCAGCTTGCAATCCCACCAACAATGAAGGAGTGTTCCTCTTTCTCCACATCCTCGCCAGCATCTGCTGTCACCTGAATTTTTGATCTTAGCCATTCTGACTGGTGTGAGGTGGAATCTCAGGGTTGTTTTGATTTGCATTTCCCTGATGATTAAGGATGTTGAACATTTTTTCAGGTGCTTCTCTGCCATTCGGTATTCCTCAGGTGAGAATTCTTTGTTCAGTTCTGAGCCCCATTTTTTAATGGGGTTATTTGATTTTCTGGAGTCCACCTTCTTGAGTTCCTTATATATATTGGATATTAGTCCCCTATCTGATTTAGGATAGGTAAAGATCCTTTCCCAATCTGTTGGTGGTCTTTTTGTCTTATTGACGGTGTCTTTTGCCTTGCAGAAGCTTTGCAACTTTATGAGGTCCCATTTATCGATTCTCGATCTTACAGCATAAGCCTTTGCTGTTCTATTCAGGAATTTTTCCCCTGTACCCATATCTTCGAGGCTTTTCCCTACTTTCTCCTCTATAAGTTTCAGTGTCTCTGGTTTTATGTGGAGTTCCTTAATCCACTTAGATTTGACCTTGGTACAAGGAGATAGGAATGGATCAATTCGCATTCTTCTACATGATAACCGCCAGTTGTGCCAGCACCATTTGTTGAAAATGCTGTCTTTTTTCCACTGGATGGTTTTTGCTCCCTTGTCAAAGATCAAGTGACCATAGGTATGTGGGTTGATCTCGGGTCTTCAATTCTGTTCCATTGGTCTACTTGTCTGTCGTTATACCAGTACCATGCAGTTTTTATCACAATTGCTCTGTAGTACAGCTTTAGGTCAGGCATGGTGATTCTTCCAGAGGTTCTTTTATCCTTGAGAAGAGTTTTTGCTATCCTAGGTTTTTTGTTGTTCCAGATGAATTTGCAGATTGTCCTTTCCAATTCGTTGAAGAATTGAGTTGGAATTTTGATGGGGATTGCATTGAATCTGTAGATTGCTTTTGGCAAGATAGCCATTTTTACAGTGTTGATCCTACCAATCCATGAGCATGGGAGGTTTTTCCATCTTCTGAGATCTTCTTTAATTTCTTTCTTCAGGGACTTGAAGTTCTTGTCATACAGATCTTTCACTTCCTTAGTTAGAGTCACGCCAAGGTATTTTATATTGTTTGTGACTATTGAGAAGGGTGTTGTTTCCCTAATTTCCTTCTCTGCTTGTTTATCCTTTGTGTACAGAAAGGCCATTGACTTGCTTGAGTTAATTTTATATCCAGCTACTTCACCAAAGCTATTTATCAGGCTTAGGAGTTCTCTGGTGGAATTTTTAGGGTCACTTATGTATACTATCATATCATCTGCAAAAAGCGATATTTTGACTTCTTCTTTTCCGATTTGTATCCCCTTGATCTCCTTTTGTTGTCTAATTGCTCTGGCTAGGACTTCGAGTACAATGTTGAATAGGTAGGGAGAGAGTGGGCAGCCTTGTCTAGTCCCTGATTTTAGTGGGATTTCTTCCAGCTTCTCACCATTTACTTTGATGTTGGCTACTCGTTTGCTGTATATTGCTTTTATCATGGTTAGGTATGGGCCTTGAATTCCTGATCTTTCCAAGACTTTTATCATGAATGGGTGTTGGATTTTGTCAAATGCTTTTTCAGCATCTAAGGAGATGATCATGTTGTTTTTGTCTTTGAGTTTGTTTATATAATGGATTACATTGATGAATTTTTGTATATTGAACCATCCTTGCATCCCTGGGATGAATCCTACTTGGTCAGGATGGATGATTGTTTTGATGTGTTCTTGAATTCAGTTAGCGAGAACTTTATTGAGGATTTTTGCATCAATATTCATAAGGGAAATTGGTCTGAAGTTCTCTATTTTTGTTGGGTCTTTATGTGGTTTAGGTATCAGAGTAATTGTGGCTTCATAGAATGAGTTGGGTAGAGTACCTTCTGATTCTATTTTGTGGAATAGTTTGTGAAGAACTGGGATTAGTTCTTCTTTGAAGGTTTGAGAGAACTCTGCACTAAACCCATCTGGTCCTGGGCTTTTCTTGGTTGGGAGACTATTAATGACTGCTTCTATTTCTTTAGGGGATATGGGACTGTTTAGATCATTAACCTGATCTTGATTTAACTTTGGTACCTGGTATCTGTCTAGAAACTTGTCCATTTCATCCAGGTTCTCCAGTTTTGTTGAGTATAGCCTTTTGTAGAATGATCTGATGGTGTTTTGGATTTCTTCAGGGTCTGTTGTTATGTCTCCCTTTTCATTTCTGATTTTGTTAATTAGAGTACTTTCCCTATGCCCTCTAGTGAGTCTGGCTAAGGGTTTATCTATCTTGTTGATTTTCTCAAAGAACCAGCTCCTTGATTGGTTGATTCTTTGAATTGTTCTTCTTGTTTCCACTTGGTTGATTTCACCCCTGAGTTTGATTATTTCTTGCCGTCTACTCCTCTTGGGTGAATTTGCTTCCTTTCGTTCTAGAGCTTTTAGGTGTGTTGTCAAGCTGCTAATGTGTGCTCTCTCTAGTTTCTTTTTGGAGGCACTCAGAGCTATGAGTTTTCCTCTTAGAAATGCTTTCAGTGTGTCCCATAAGTTTGGGTATGTTGTGGCTTCATTTTCATTAAACTCCAGAAAGTCCTTAATTTCTTTCTTTATTCCTTCCTTGACCAAGGTATCATTGAGAAGAGTGTTGTTTAGTTTCCACGTGTGTGTTGGCTTTCTATTATTTATTTTGTTATTGAAGATCAGTCTTAGTCCATGGTGATCTGATAGGGTGCATGGGACAATTTCAATATTTTTGTATATATTGAGGCTTGTTTTGTGACCAATTATGTGGTCAATTTTGAGAAGGTACCGTGAGGTGCTGAGAAGAAGGTATATCCTTTTGTTTTAGGATAAAATGTTCTGTAGATATCTGTCAGATCCATTTGTTTCATAACCTCTTTTAGTTTCACTGTGTCCCTGTTTAGTTTCTGTTTCCATGATCTGTCCATTGGTGAAAGTGGTGTGTTGAAGTCTCCCACTATTATTGTGGGAGGTGCAATGCGTGCTTTGAGCTTTACTAAAGTATCTTTAATGAATGAGGCTGCCCTTGTATTTGGAGCATAGATATTCAGAATTGATAGTTCCTCTTGGAGGATTTTACCTTTGATGAGAATGAAGTGCCCTTCCTTGTCTTTTTTGATGACTTTGGGTTGGAAGTCCATCTTATCAGATATTATAATGGCTACTCCATCTTGTTTCTTCCTACCATTTGCTTGGAAAATTGTTTCCAGCCTTTCATTCTGAGGTAGTGTCTATCTTTTTCTCTGAGATGAGTTTCCTGTAAGCAGCAAAATGTTGGGTCCTGTTTCTGTAGCCAGCCTGTTAGTCTATGTCTTTTTATTGGGGAGTTGAGTCCATTGATATTAAGAGATATTAGGGAGAAGTAATTGTTGCTTCCTTTTATTTTTGTTGTTAGAGTTGGTGTTCTGTTTTTGTGGCTGTCTTCTTTTAGGTTTGTTGAGGGATTACCTTCTTGCTTTTTCTATGACGTGGTTTCCGTCCTTGTATTGGTTTTTTTCTGTTATTATCCTTTGAAGGGCTGGATTTGTGGAAAGATAATGTGTGAATTTGGTTTTATCGTGGAATACTTTGGTTTCTCCATCTATGGTAATTGAGAGTTTGGCTGGGTATAGTAGCCTGGGCTGGAAATTGTGTTCTCTTAGTTTCTGTATAACATCTGTCCAGGCCCTTCTGGCTTTCATAGTCTCTGGTGAACAATCCGGTGTAATTCTGATAGGCTTGCCTTTATATGTTACTTGACCTTTTTCCCTTACTGCTTTTAGTATTCTATCTTTATTTAGTGCATTTGTTGTTCTGATTATTATGTGTCGGAAGGAATTTCTTTTCTGGTCCAGTCTATTTGGAGTTCTGTAAGCTTCTTGTATGTTCATGGGCATCTCTTTCTTTAGGTTTGGGAAGTTTTCTTCTATAATTTTGTTGAATATATTTGCTGGTCCTTTGAGTTGAAAATCTTCATTCTCATCTACTCCTATTATCCGTAGGTTTGGTCTTCTCATTTTGTCCTGGATTTCCTGGATATTTTGAGTTAGGATCTTTTTGGATTTTGTATTTTCTTTGATTGTCGGGCTGATGTTCTCTATAGAGTCTTCTGCACCTGAGATTCTCTCTTCCATCTCTTGTATTCTGTTGCTGATGCTCGTATCTATGGTTCCAGATTTCTTTCCTAGTGTTTCTATCTCCAGTGTTGCCTCAATTTGGGTTTTCTTCATTGTTTCTACTTCCCTTTTTAGGTCTTGGATGGTTTTATTCAATTCCATCATCTGTTTGGTCTGGTTTTCCTGCAAATCTTTAATGGATTTTTGTGCTTCCTCTTTAATGTCTTTTACCTGTTTAGCAGTGTTCTCCTGCAATTCTTTAAGGGATTTTTGTGCTTCCTCTTTAATGTCTTCTACCTGTTTAGCAGTGTTCTCCTGCAATTCTTTAAGGGATTTTTGTACTTCCTTTTTAATGTCTTCTACCTGTTTAGCAGTGTTCTCCTGCAATTCTTTAAGGGATTTTTGTGCTTCTTCTTTAATGTCTTCTACCTGTTTACCAGTGTTCTTTTGTATTTCTTTAAGTGTGTTATTAAAGTCCTTCTTGATGTCCTCTACCATCATCGTGAGATATGCTTTTAGAACTGGGTCTAGCTTTTCCGGTGTGTTGGGGTACCCTGGACTGGGCGAAGTTGGAGTGCTGGGTTCTGATGATGGTGAGTGGTCTTGGTTTCTGTTAGTAAGATTCTTACGTTTACCTTTCGCCATCTGGTAATCTCTGGGATTAGTTGTTATTGTTGTCACTGTTTAAAGATTGGAGCAGACTCTGTGTTCCACTCACCAGAAGTCTCAAAATCCTGTGGCGGGTGTCGTGGGTAGCTGGCGGGTGTCAGCAGACCCTGCGCTCTAGCTATCCTGGTGCTGTTCAGACCAGAAGAGGCTTGTGGCCCTACTCAGGCCGGATTTCTGCCTCCCCAACCAAAGCAGTCTCAGGTCCCGCGTGATTGGACTGGAGCAGAAGCTGTGTTCCACTCACCAGAAGTCTCAAAATCCTGTTGCGGGTGTCGTGGGTGGCTGGCGGGTGTCAGCCGACCCTGCGCTCTAGCTACCCAGGTGCTGGTCAGACCCGAAGAGGCTTGTGGCCCTACTCAGGCTGGTTTTCTGCTTCCCTAACTAAAGCAGTCTCAGGTCCCGCACGCAATTGGATTGGAGCAGAAGCTGTGATCCACTCACCAGAAGTCTTAAGATCCTGTGGTGGGTGTTGTGGGTAGCTGGCGAGTATCAACAGACCCTGCACCCTAGCTACCCTGGTGCTGTTCAGACCAGAAGAGGCTTGTGGCCCTACTCAGGCCAGATTTCTGCCTCCCCAACCAAAGCAGTCTCAGGTCCCGTGTGATTGGACTGGAGCAGAAGCTGTGTTCCACTCACCAGAAGTCTCAAAATCCTGTGGCGGGTGTCGTGGGTAGCTGGCGGGTGTCAGCAGACCCTGCGCTCTAGCTACCCTGGTGCTGTTCAGACCAGAAGAGGCTTGTGGCCCTACTCAGGCCAGATTTCTGCCTCCCCAACCAAAGCAGTCTCAGGTCCCGTGTGATTGGACTGGAGCAGAAGCTGTGTTCCACTCACCAGAAGTCTCAAAATCCTGTTGCGGGTGTCGTGGGTAGCTGGCAGGTGTCAGCCGACCCTGCGCTCTAGCTACCCAGGTGCTCTATTAAGTACTTCTTAAGAGTGCCTATAGTTTTCAATGAATTGCCCTTATATTTGGCCTATATTTGTACATATAGCAATTTGTTATTGTTGTTAAATAGGTTTTCGTGGTGACATGGGAGATCCAGGCATCAAAGGTGAAAAGGGGACCTCCCCTATTGGACCCCCAGGCCCACCTGGGTCTCCTGGAAAGGATGGCCAGAAAGGAATCCCAGGAGACCCTGCATTTGGTGACCCAGGACCCCCTGGAGAGAGGGGTCTTCCAGGAACACCAGGCATGAAAGGACAGAAAGGTCACCCAGGGTGCCCAGGGGCTGGAGGTATGAGGTCTTTGCTCTTTCCTTGTGACAGAGTGCCTGTTCAGCTTTGGTGCAAGCCAAAAGGAATGCTTTGTGCTTGAGGTACTGAGCGCATGTACAGTCCATGCTTGCAAATGTACTGATGACATTGGATGAACCTGCATCTGCTCTGTTGCCCTTGCACTTTACTGCTTGTTTGCAAACGTCGGGACGCGGTGGCTCAGTGCACTCCATTCTATCCAGGCTATATGTGTTTGCTCCAAAAGCCACAAGCAGCTGGCCAACCTATTGCTGACATTGCCAGGCTGTGGCAGTTAGTACAGACTGTGTGAGGTCTAGCCACTCAGGGGCTTAGCAGTGAGGCTTGGGGCTTAGCAGTGAGGCTTGAAGCTTAGCAGGCTCCATGACAGTCCAGTAGAGATCTGGAAGCGTAACTGGTAAGCCCTCCCAGCAAATGCACATTCATACAGCACACACTGGGGGCATCTTATATCGCTGAGTGTAAATCTGTTGCAAAGGTGGAGGGTGGGAGAATTAGGAAAGCCTGTGGTCTCTTGTTTGCCTAGGTAACTTCTTTGTCCTCTGTTTGCTTATCAAGTAGCCCACATAGCAAGGCTTAGATTTTCAAACTCACTTGGATCTGTATCTTAGATACGAAAATCCATGCTGAGGGCTGTTAGCTCATGGAGCGCAGGGTCAGAATAGAATGGTTTCTTGCTAGAATTGACATGCGTGAGGGATGTGATAGGCCATCTCTACAGTGTTAGCTCCTGCAAGTGCCAAATGCATCTTATCATTTCAGGCCCTCCTGGCATCCCTGGATCTCCAGGTCTCAAAGGTCCCAAAGGTAGAGAGGGAAGTCGTGGCTTACCAGGGATCCTAGGCTCCCCTGGCCATTCCTGTGAAAGAGGTGCTCCGGGGATCCCAGGACAACCGGGACTTCCTGGAACTCCAGGTGATCCAGGTAAGTGCCAGCAGGTGTCAAAACAGGAGATGCCCTGGTGTTCTCTGCTAACAGTCAGAAAGTTTGCCTCCTGCTCATGGAGGGATGGATGTCCGCAGAAGCATGAGTCTAAGTCAAAGAACCTTATTATTCATGAGCTTCATATTAGTTTGGTCTGTGTCATTTTTTTCCAAATTCTGTTTGTGCAACATGTATGGAGCTGGTTAGAGGCTACACATGTGGTGGGTTGCATTATATGCAGGCTTAGAATCACACTTCCCAGGGGCCTTCAAGCAGGCCTGCTTCACATCCTGAGGAAAGGGCAGCAGCATCTGTCCATCAAAGTCATTCACTGCAAACATGGCCTTGGGAGATGCCCAGGTGGAAGTCAGAACCTTGTGTTCTTGGCACCCTCAAGGAGACAAGAATGAGTAAGAGGCTCATGAGCATGCACTTTTTCATGCAGGCGCACTGGGGCTCCTTCACTCCACTACACTGACTACAACAAAATACCTTTGACTGAGTAATTTATAAGCAACATAATTTGATTTTTAGAAGGCCAGAGAGTCCAAAATCAAGACACCAGGAGTTTTGCCATCTGGTGAGGGCCTCTTCCACATAGACAAAAAGTTCTAGTGCTCTCACACAGGCTACCCCAGACCTCTCTAGCATGTTCACACTTAACTCACCTTCAAAACTTCCTTGTAATCCTCTCACACGGGTGGTTAGGGTTCCGCATAGCCATTTTGGGGAGACACGTTTCTCACAGCAGGAGCTATCTCTAGCATGCTCCTCATTTTGTCACTGGGGCCATTCATTCTGTGATGCGTTTGTTGTTGCTTTTATCCACATGCAAGATACCCACTTGAAAAGTCAGACAAGTTTGGGACAGAATTAGCTACTACAGTGTCATTGCAAACATCAGGAATCCTAGCCAGTGATGTTCTAATTTGTAGAAATCTTTCATCATGGTTAACAGTCTAACTGAAGTTCACTGTGGGAAGTGGTCAGAACGCACCAGGACACTTATGTTTCTCCTCCTCCTCCTCCCTCTCCTCCTCCTCTTTCTCCTCTCCCCCCTCCTCCTCCCCCTCTCTCTTCTCTTTCTCCTCCTCTTCCTCTTTATTTTCTTCCTCCTCCACCTCTTTCTCTCTTTCTTTCTCTCTCTCTCCCTCCTCCCTCCTTCCTTCCTTCCTTCATTTCTTCCTTCCTTCCTTTCTTATCCTTCTCCTTGTCCTTTTCTTCTTCTCTTCTTGTCTTCCTCCCTGCTCTTTCTCCTCTTCTTCCTCTTCTCTTTCAAGAGTACATATAAGTACAAATTTTTGTTTCCATCTCTGTGTTTTTATACTAAAAAGTAGCAAACTGTATATTCTTCACTCATTCCTACAAATGGTAGTCAGATGACCTGCCTTCCTTTTTATAGCATTCAGAGAAATATATTCTTAGGCAAATGAAAAGTTACTCTGACACTTTAGCTAATAAGTATTATTTAGTTCTTGTTTAAAGTATTACAGGTACATAATTTAAGCTCTCTGGAATGTGTTTTTCCTGTACTTGTTTGAAGAAAAATCTAAGTTTTCCTGCTTAATAGTTGTGCTATGTCTCAGGGGCCCCAGGTTGGAAAGGCCAGCCAGGAGACATGGGTCCCTCTGGACCAGCTGGGATGAAGGGCCTCCCTGGTCTCCCAGGCCTACCAGGAGCTGATGGTCTCCGAGGGCCTCCTGGGATTCCAGGCCCCACTGGGGAAGATGGTCTACCTGGTCTTCCAGGCCTAAAGGGTGAGTACTGTTTTCCCGGTCATTCTCCCAGTTTTACAAACTCAAAATCAACTGTCAGACAAACTGGTTAGGTAAGACTTATACTAATAGAACATACTATTTAGCCTGATTGTGCCCTCTCTTTTGGATATATCATTTTTTTTCTCTGTGTCATCCTTTCTAGTGGCAGAATGTTGTGGTGTCAGTTAATTGGCAAAAGTCCTTGGGTTCACAGGACTCCGACACCTCAGCTCACAGGACCAGGCAGCACCGATGATGTCATTAGGTCCAGGCTAACATATCTCACTTTGGATAGGCCTCTGTTCTCATCCCTTTTCTTGGTGCTGTGGAAATATGATGGGTGCAGGATCCCTAAAACATCAGCACTTACACGTTAGGTCTGTAGGATGGGAAATAGGAGTGGGCAGGGGAACACAGCTATTTAAGACCATTGTTCAGCATAGAGTGTTAAGCAGGGATTTGTATCACGGAATGTTCAGGACCATGAAAGAACCACACTAGCCTTAACGCGCTTCCCCAAAACTTCATGTTCTCATTCTATCAGGGCTCCCAGGGCTGCCTGGCTTCCCTGGTTTTCCAGGAGAGAGAGGAAAGTCAGGGCCAGATGGAGAACCTGGAGGAAAGGGAGAGGTTGGAGAGAAAGGCTGGCCTGGCTTGAAGGGAGACCTGGGAGAGCGAGGCCCCAAAGGTAAGTGGTTTCAACAACACAGGAGGTGCACGAGCTTGTTCCCCATATTTAATCAAACACTACTCATATGTCTCTGGATCTCTTTAGTTCTATGACAGCGTAGGAATTCATTTTTCTTGCCTTTTGATCTTATTACATGTAACTAACGTAAACGGATCGCTCTGTGGTTGAGATGTGAATGAGTGCACCTCAATACACTGATTTACAGACACGGGCTTCAGAGACCTTGCTCAGCTGGTGGTAAAGACCTGTAAAGAATGTTCCAGGCTTTGGGGGGCCTATGGGACCTCTGCTACAGTAACATACATTGGTCTTGGCACCCAAAAATGACAACATACAAACAAGATAAAATTAAAAGTTGGAACAGAATTTTAGTTGTAAACAATGAAATGTGATTTTCATATAATTTTCCCAAGTTCTTAATTTTCATAAAATATTATTTGAGGTTTTACCTTTGAATCTTGTCCCCCTTAACCGTTTATAGCATAAATGTTTCTTATCGTCTCTCAGGTACTGATACAGGAGAGAAATTAACATTTCTAGCAATGAAAAGACAGTCTTTAGAAGGAGTATTTTTAACTCTTAAAGAGCTCTGTGAAAAAGGCCTCCGATTTCATTCAAATGACCTTTTCTTCTCAGCTGATTCTATATTTGCTTTTGAGTGGTGCTTGTTTTATTATATATGTATTATTACTTGTAAATTATAAGTGTCAACAATCTCTTTGCTATATAAGATAGCCGGTGTTTGCAGATAATTCATGTTATACTATTAAACAGTTATTCCACCGAGAATTAAAACTTGGATCAGTGCTAGCCACTGCAGTTGTAAACTATATCTCCCATAATGGTCCCTGAGGAAAATCCTATCATTACAGCGTTTGCCGATTACAGTTGTGTAAATATACCCACAGCACCATAAACACTCTCATGACTGCTGACATCATACAACTAACGCTATAGCAGTTGTTTCCCAGAATTCCCTGTTAACAATCAGCTGTCGCCATGTTGGTCTGCCAAGCCTGTCTCAGCACGTTACTCTACTCAGATCGAATAAGCTGGAATATGGGCTATGGCTCCTAGTTTTTGGAAGTCCATATGCAGAGAATCAGGTTGAAATATATTTGTTCTTTTAGTGTAATTCTGAATGTCCCAGGGATGGATAAGGGGTGATAGGAGGGGTTTCTTAATCCCTGATACTGATAATGAGGGATCCATCAATCTGGCTTAATGGAGGTAGATGGAGTTTATTAATGAGGTGACATTTGATAGAAGATGAGTTGCATGTGTATTGTGTCTGTGTTTATGTTTCTCTCATATAAATAATATTTACAGGAGACAGAGGACTTCGTGGTGATGCAGGAGAAGCAGTCATTTCCATAAAGGGTGAACCTGGGGATGCTGGGCCTCCAGGAGATGGTGGGTTCTCAGGAGAAAGAGGTAAGTGCTTGACATTTTTCAACTTTATCATGTAATTTGGCTTCTTATAGACCATTCAGGCAAGGAAATATAATATATTATGCAACTTTCCTTCCAACAAGGAACTAGGAAATATAATTTCTTAACTATAATCACACCCTGCTAAGCATTTTTAGTAATTTGTTGGCTTTTCCATGCTAAACGTAGTTGGAGGTCATCTGTATTTATAGAATCATGTATTTCAATGTAGGACCAATACAAGGTATACATAAATAACTGTTTTCCCTCTGTTTGGGGAAGCTGGGGTGACTATTTGGGCCTGCCTGTGTCTTTTTACCCAGCCCCTCTCAAACATCATTATGTTCGAGACCTTGTCTAAATGCAGATCCTCCATCTACAATTTTGGGGCTACCAGTGACCCCACTTTTCTAACCTGTATCCTGATGGCATGCTGCTGATACTCAGAAATATAGCAGAACAAGGATTTTGACAACTAAATCAGCATTTTTCTCAACTTCAGGATTAATCTGCATGGGTTATATATCCTGGAATTCTCTTTAGCTAGCCAGAAGGAGAAAATGTTTTAACTTCTCTGGGTCAAATTTTTCCTCATCTGTAAGGTGTGCATGCTGAAGCAAATGACCTTGCCTGCTCTCTCTTTCCACCAGTGATTTCGACTCTATTCCTGGACAGCTTCTTTCCTAGTGTGGTTGCCAGAGACAGGAACCGCAGAGATGTGGCTTTGACTAGAAGTCAGCATCCCAATTTCATTGTCTTCGTCTCTTACAAGTGGAATCAAGCCATTCAATACAATCTTCACTTAGTCTTAAGATTTTGGCCGAGTGGCTTGTAACACTGCTGACCTCAACAGGTGATAAAGGAAGCCCAGGGATGCGAGGGGGAAGAGGTGATCCCGGAAGAGATGGACCACCGGGACTCCACAGAGGGCAGCCTGGGATAGATGGGCCTCCTGGGCCTCCTGGCCCCCCTGGCCTTCCAGGATCACCTGGACTGAGAGGAGTCATTGGTTTTCCAGGATTTCCAGGTGACCAGGTGAGGAGATGCTCCTGCAAGGGAGAACAAATAAACTCTGCTCTCAGGATCCCTTAAAGCATCCCTTAGAATGAGCCAGTATGTGCCCTTGTCGTTTATGGCTATTTGAAAGTAAGGTGGCATGAAGGAAGAATAGAACCTTCTGGAAGGTTATGAGATTTCTGACCAGTGTTTAGAACTGGCTGTCCTGCTGCAGAGGAGCAAGTCAGGTGATTCACCCATTCCAGCCCGCCCAGGTTTAAATAACTCACAGAATCTTTGCCTCATGACTGATGCTTTATTGGAAAAGAAAAAAAAAATCCTGAACACTGACCAGTTTCTGGTTTCTCAGCCTTCCCATCTGCTTGGGGATGTCGTATTTTTTTCCTTTAAAATACACTTGGCCTTTATAATCATGAGTAACACTCCCCTTGAGAAACCAGAAAACATAATGTAGCGACATGTATCAAACTTCTGGAAAATGTATAACATAGTTTTGGCTTTCCATCTTTTGGAATAAAATGGATCTTTAAAATTTATGATACAACACAGCTTTCAGTATTTCATTTTATATCAAGTGGTTTGCTCAAAGTGTAAATTCAAGTTGTATGGCAGTTACTCTTTGGTAATTGTGTATAAAGAAGTCTATACTTCTTGCTGGGAAGAGCATCTCTAATTCTGGAGGAGTTTTACCCACTCATAAAACATAGACACAGTTAGTATTATGCTTACAAGACACTAACAGTTTCCTTCACCGTTGCCAATTACAAACACTAACTTGGCTGCAGAAAACTGTAATGTGTTTGTGCCACGGCATGGAAAACCCAACGAGGGTCTTATTTTTGTTCCATTAATTGTTAGGGTGATCCAGGCTCTCCAGGACCCCCTGGATTCCCAGGAGATGATGGAGCAAGAGGACCTAAAGGTATGGCTTGGAAAATGTTCCCAGCTAGCAAATTCAGAGTTCCAGGAATTCTAGCGTTGAGAGTGAGTATCTTGTTAATGATAAATTGCTTCACAAATTAGAATTCAGAAGCGACTCTTAGACTCTAGGCAGTGAGACACAGAAGCTTCAGAGAGTTCTCATTTTCCACACAGGTCAAAGGTACCAGATAGGATCTGGCATACCTACACATACCATGACTTCCTCTCCACGCATGTTTCAGAAGCTGTCTATGTCGTGATCGAAGCATCTCAAATTGCAGCTGGTACAAATGACCAGACCCACATCTCTAGAGAGTGTCCCATGTTCCATAAGAACCAGTCGTTCAATTAAGGAGTTCCTATGTCTAGCTATTAGGGTTCTACTTTCTTAAAAATCTCCACCAGATGTTAACTGTTTCCTTAAGAAGTTTCCAGCCAAATGTAACTTATAATTGAATCATTTATTTTTATCCTTAGTTAAAGGTAAATTTCTTTTCTAAAGGGTCATATCATACTTTTTTTTAAACTTTGTGGGGCATACAGTCTGAGCCACAACTATTCAGCTACATCCCAATAAAACTATTTGTAAAATAGCTTTAGGCTGGCCCAATAGGCCTGTCTATCTTATATACAAAACCTTATTGCCTTGTAAACACAACTGAAATTATACTCTTAGCAAGTCAAGATCTATAAAAAAGAGGAGTTTTATTTACCGTTTTGGGCAGAAACATGCAAATAAACCAAAGTCATGATACACTAAATGACTGCACACAACCGTCAAAAGTTTAATTACCCTGGTAACCTCCACGGGCACCAGGTATAACATGGCACACTTACACACATGCGAGCAACACCCTCACCCACACAGAATAAACCATTTTTTAAAAGTCATAAATCTCATCTTTCACTTGTATTTCCATTGTCCTTCTTTGTGAATATAATTAGTTTTTAAAAAAATCTCTTTGAAAACACAAGCTAGATTATGAAGACAAATACCATGGAAGGTACTTGTATGAGACCAAATGATTTGTTTGTTTGTTTGTTTGTTTGTTTGTTTTTTCCAACCGATATGTTCTTAACTAATGCTCTTGGTATTCTGTCACTCACAGGATACAAAGGCGACCCTGCCAGTCAGTGTGGTCCACCCGGTCCAAAGGGTGAGCCAGGTAGCCCTGGATACCAAGGTATAGCTCCCAATTTTTCTTATTTTAAGAAAGAAAACCTAGTTTGAAACACAAAGTAATTACTTTTACACCTATCACTGGGAATGGTTCTATCAATATTTTCTTTACCATTTGCCTATTAAGGTGTGTACCAAAATGATTTTGGGTGGCATTGTTATAGCATCCTTCACCCAGAACGATACCCGGACCAGGCACCGGGGACTCTCAATGTATCTCTGCTCAATGTATCTCTATAATGGCCCCTGTGACCGAGGGCATTGGCACAGCAATATACACTCTTGTGCTTGTATAATGACAAAGTGAATATTCAAGCAATTAAAATTCAGATTATCTTACCATCTCTGCCATTTTAGATGGCCACGAGTTATTGAGGAACATTTCTTTCACCCATGAGTAGCAAACAGCATACTAGCAGACATGGGGAGTTCAAATTTGCACTTTTGCTTTGAACCCTGAAGAAGCATGCATCAATATTTAAAATATGCTTGCTTTTTTTTAATGGAGGGATTCTTCTGCTAGGAACATATCTGAGATGAATAACCAGGGAAGTATAAAGAGATGCACACACAGGCTATACACTGCATGGACAGCGCCGACATCTATCTACGGAGACTTGATTATGTCTACCTAATGCTCAAGTGCAGTCAGTCAGTAGGGGTAAGACTTAAACCCAGACTTGGATTGACATAGCTTTCTGATAAATTGAGATTTTGTATTTAGAATGCTATTGTCACACTTTGCTTTCTATTACTGTGACAAACACCATGACCAAAAGCAACTTGCGGAGGAAATGGTTTATTTCATCTTCTAGTTTATGGTCCATCATGAAAGGCTGTCGGGGCAGGAGCTCAGGCAGGCACCTGGAGGCAGGAACCGAAGCAAAGGCCATGGAGGAGTGCTGCTTACTGTCTTGCTTCCCATGGTTTGCTCAGCCTGCCTGCTTTCATAGACCATCTGCCCAGGGGTGACACCATGTACAGTGGTCTGGGTTCTCCCACCTCAACCATTAATCAAAAAAATGCCTCTGGCCGGGCATGGTGGCGCACGCCTTTAATCCCAGTACTTGGGAGGCAGAGGCAGATGGATCTCTGGGTTTGAGGCCAGCCTGGTCTCCATAGACATGCCCTCAGGCCAGTCTGATGAAGACTATTTGTCCACTGAAATTCCCTCTTCCCAGACTACAAAAATACGAACAACAACATCCATGCATCACCCTGAAGTTCCATTCGGCAGGAACCATGTTTTGTTTCCCCAAATAGAATGTCTAATTAGAACACCCAATGAAAGTCACTGTAAACTGAAAACTCCATACACAGCATCACAGATGACCTCACCATTGTGACGTCAGTAACAAATGTGCTCCTGCTTGTGGGTCTTTTTGTTATAAACCCCAATGATATAAACATTTCCAGGCTCAAAGTAGCACAAACTGTGGGCATTTTACATTACCTAGTATTTAAAGTTGGAAACCATAAGTCTGAGGTTGCTTTGTGCTGAGTCAAGCTTTTCCAGATATTTTTTGCCTTACCCTGTTTGATCCGGTGTCCCGTGGCCATCAGTGTTTAAACTGTTCTGGCTTCTTATTTGCCATGGCTTAAGCTTAGAGTTTCAAGAGCTGTTCTGTTATTCCTCGGCACAGAGTTTAGATGCTCTGTTTGCCTTGGCTAGGAATCCGTGCTCTGCACTTGCATGAACTCAGTGAGGATGTATAGAGAGAGCATAGCGCGTTGCCTTCCAGGATTATGTGAGCTTGAACCAGGTCAGTCTAGTTCCACCCGTCCACACCACCTCCAAGGGAAATGGGGTGAAGATTACTCCTGAAAAGGCACAACCCTAACTTTGAGGTATCATTCTGAACACCTGCTCTGGCAACTGGAGCTGCAGTGAGGTGCCGTGTGTCCCTTGCAGGAAACTGTTTGGGAGCAACCAGATAATACGGGTTGAGAAGCCAGTACATTTCATTAGTTAATAGGCACGGGCATTGGTTACTTTAGTGTTGTAATGAATGCTACTTCTCTATGGATTTGGAAATACAAAGCTCTGATTTTGTTTAAAGATTCAGCCATTGATTTCTCAGTGTAGACTATTGGTTTACTATAACTTTGAATTAAAGTCACACATGTAAGATCATATTTCTAGTAATAAAATAAATATAATTCAAAGTGTATCAGGGTTCTCTGGGGGAATAGAGTCAACAGGTTATATGTAATATAATATAATATATATAATATAATAATATTGAAAAAAAAGGATTTATTTGATTGGCTTACACTGGAGAGGCTGGGTAGACTAACAATACCTGTGTGATCTTTGAAGAGTCGGAGAACACCTTAGGTGCTCAGTTCATGAAGGCACCGAAGGCCTGCAGGATACTTGGAGAACCCCCATGATTTCCTCCTGTGCAGTCAGTTGAAGAACCAGACCTTCCCTGAGAAGGAGGACTGCTTTTCAATCAAGGCTCGATGAGTAGCTCTGCTCCCCGCTCAAACCTCCAGACTAGTGGCAAATAATCAAAAAACAAAAAACAAAAACAAAAAACAAAAAAACCCACAAGGCTACAAACCCAAAAGTCTTTAGTAAGAACATGGCTTGTTCTCAGGCTGCTGGCTGCAGTGCTGTTGGTGGGAGATGGGGGGCGCTGTTTGCAGGTATAGTACTTCCTTCCAAACACAGACGACCCATGCCAAGGACCCAGTGCTGAATGGCTTATTCTAGAAGACCTAGAGAGCAGCCAACAATTCCTTAGGAAGTCTCACTCATGAGAAATGACTGTTTGAGACTTTAATTTTTTGAAATGTTTCATTATTTTAAGAGGTACACACACCCATTAGGTACAATGTGCAACTCTTGTGTAGAATTTAGTGAGGGACAACAGGGCAGGGGTGGGACTGGAGTCAGGAGTGAGCAGATGGCTTTATGGATTGTTATTAATCTTCTTGGCTACCACGGTATATTTTTGGCCGCATGAGAAAGGTTAGTTTTCAGGCTGATGTCTTGAAGCCTTTTGAGATGGCATCCCACAATGGTTATGTTTTACTTTAAAATCTTCTGGCATTAAAATAAATACATTAAGATAAACCCAAACATCACACTATTTACCAAGAAACTCTGCTCCTGGGAAATTTTTCCTAAGGAAATAGTTCAAAAGGAGAGAGTGTGGCTAATGATCTACAAAGTGGGGAGGGAGAGGGGGGAGTGGACATGATCAATACATACATGAATGACATTATCAAAGAATAAATAAAAGATTTGCATAGATATCATTATGCATAACAACAAAAAGAATTACAAGCACTTTACGGATTCCCCCTACTACTGAGTATGGGGAAATTAGATTGACTAATTAAAGTAAGCTTGATTAAAAAGCTACAATCTAAAAAGATGAACCACTGAAAACTTGAAAACTGTTTGTGATACAATAACAGTTTTAAAAACAGAGAATTTGGTCATCAAAATTTTCTCAATCGTGTCTTTCTTACCGATCGAACACAGTGTAAATATGAAACCAATAAAAACACCCCCACACAACAGGTAATGAGGCTGAGGTTGACTTTTTTGAGAGTCACTGTTTCAAAGAGCAATGTACAACGAATTGAATTTTGGCCCTTCCTTCTTTAGGACATACTGGAGCCCCTGGAGAGAAAGGCTTTCCTGGAGACGAAGGACCCCGAGGACCACCAGGCAGACCTGGACAGCCTGGCTCTTTGGGACCACCAGGGTGTCCAGGTACCTTGCCAGAAAGTGTTGAAAATCCCTGAGTATTCATGTGACTTGGTGTACCAGAAAGAGCCACTCTTCAAATAGAGCCCCTTTGCGTCTCCTTCACCCCAAATGCAGCCCAACTTCACAGCGTTATAAGACTTTAGTTCAAGCAGCATTGGCAAAGTGCCAGCTCTGCGCAGGCAGTTCCACTGATAGCCTGTCATTTTTTCTGTCTCCCATCCCTAAAGCAATGTCACATATACAGCTCATGGTTTTAAATGATCCTTTTCCTTTGGGGGGGGGGGTGCGGAGCGGAGGGGAGTGATGGGGGGAAGACAGGGCAGGCGCTGGCAAATTAGAATCATGATTGGCAACTTCAATTGTTTCTAAGTGTATCCTTTTGAAATTTAAGTGTTTGTTTCCTTAGGGTTAAAAATATCTAGAAAGAAAAAGTAATGCAACGGTGTCCCTGGTTACTCATGAATTAAGAACATAGATGACTTTACCAGGGAACAGTTATTCCCGTGTCACTGTCTGAAAATTTCTCTCTTGTCCCCAGGTGACCCAGGGATGCCCGGACTCAAGGGACATCCAGGAGAAGTGGGAGACCCTGGACCAAGAGGTTATGCGGGAGATTTTGGGAGGCCAGGTCCCGCTGGAGTGAAAGGTTAGTAGGGAAACGTTCTAACCCTCTAGAAAGGTCCAGCACACTTGGGGCAAAATTGCAGTTCCTTTCTTGGATTTGTGGCTCTGCTGGATCAGGCCTGGCTCTCAACATTACTATCAGCAGCTCCCTCTGACCACCCCCTCCCCACCAGGGCTTCAGGTCACA
The DNA here is from genome assembly GCF_978045245.1 of Mus caroli. NCBI lineage: Eukaryota > Metazoa > Chordata > Mammalia > Rodentia > Muridae > Mus > Mus caroli. The sequence goes on along the minus strand of NW_028227256.1, from coordinate 79,522,152 downwards.
CCCATCTTTGCTTGCCTTCCCTTGAGGAAGGCCCAGGATCTTGTGTTTCCATGCTATTTCCTCTGAGGGCGTATTGTTTGTGTCTGTCATGATGGTCTCTCATCAGCCCATATGCCTCCACTGATTATCAAGCTCCATTTATGCCCTAGCTTCTGTTGGGTTAAGTGTTGGGTATCATTTTTAAGAAAATGTATATGATTCCAGTCTTCATGAGCTATTTCATAAGAAAGACAGGCGTGGCCTCGGACACAATAGTACATGGAGTCAGCTTCTGGATGCTTAATGCCTTACATGTAAATTATATTTTCACAAATAAACCCTAGGGGGACACGATCCATATCTGAACCATAGCATCAGGGCTGGCAGGCATTTGAACCCTGAGAACTGGCAAGGAGGGCATCAGGGAGTGATCCCCATAAATGAAACTTCAGAATTAAAGCATGCTTGCCTGTATCATATTACTATAAATAATTTTATAATAGATAGATAGATGATAGATCGAGAGACAGACAGATTAAAAAAAGAGAAAACAAAACATCTTTAAAGTCAGCCTTGAATCATGCGGGTAAGTGACTCGAGGGACAAAGCAGAGCTGTTGCGTGATGGAGAGAGAGAGGGAGACATTGCAGAGGCCCTGGAGTCTCTCATCCAGATGTGATAAGGGCATCCAGTCACCCAAGGCAAGCAGCCTAGCACTCAGGTTGCCAGGGAAAGCTTAACTCGCTGAAACAGCTCTACCATCACTCAACTCCTTAGACACCAGCTGCAATTAAAAACTTGGAATCACACCAATGCCCATTTCTTGAGTTCCAAGGTACTATAAACACTGTCTGCCCACCACACTTACGGAGTATATAGATCACCTCTGTTTGCATGTATATAATATCAAAACACCATTTTTTAACCTAGCTAGTCCATGATATGAAATAAATGCCCAACAACAGCAAAATGTTTTCAGCATTGTGGGTATCGATTAAGATAATGTTTAGAAATAGGAGAACAGTGAACTGCGGATAGACACAGAAGAAAGTGACAGACTTTAAAGTATCTGTATACATCAATGTATGTGTACTGATTGTGGTAAGGGGTAGGAAGATATGAAGGCTTTCCAGAGAAAGTACCTGCTTAGATTATCTGCACTGTCTTTGCTAGACATGGAAACACTTGCCGTGGTTGTCTGCCGGTTTTGGCTTTTAGAGGCAATCGTGGTCTGATTGTTGGTCCGGATAGGCTATAACAAGGTGCACCCCAGAGTGCTTACTCTTAACAAATATTCATTTCCCTGTGTTCTTTTGTCTCCCCCTCCCGTTGGTCCATTTCTCCTGTTCTAGATAAGTGCTTTTTCTTTGTGCTCTCACATAACACCTACACAGGACTTTCATACAAACAGAATGGGACTTTTTGAAAAGCAAAGCCTTTCAATAATGCACTTGGTAGCAGCTGATACACAATAAGTACTTTGGTTGATGAATAAGTAGTTATGTAGTTATGAAGTCAGGGGGTCAAACAGCAGGCAAGAGGCCACACTTTCTTTGTCTCTCTCCTGACAAGTTAGCTTCATATCCCCTTTCCCTTCTTTAGCCCCAGCCGTCTCCAGGTCATTGGCACACACACACACACACACACACACACACACACACACACACACACACACACAATGTTATTAAAATCAAAGTACTTCTTGGGAGAACTAGAAACCATGTCTGGAATTAAACATTTTATTGTTTTGAAAAAAATCCAGATTCATTTTTTCCCTCAGCCCTCCTGCTTTTCCCATCTTAGCTTTTCAAGACTCCTAGCCTTTCAACAGGCCATGGGTCTGTGTGCATCCCTCCGAGCAATGCTGAAGAAAGGAGCACTCTTCCTTTGGAAGTTTCCAGCACACTGGAGCATTTACTGGCAACGAAGTAACCTGATGGGAGTTATCGTTAGAACAAATGGTCTCTTGATACTTTCTCCATAGTAATGTGAAAACCAGGCGACCCATGATGGAGTTAAAGTTTCACACAGCACGATGATACTGTTGTGCTGAGATTTTCCTCTGGCGGTTGTGGACATTTCCTGCCTCTGGCAACCCCTCAGCCGTCCTGGCCTTCTCTTTGACTTCAACATTCTTCCAGTCTGGAAGGATTTGGGAGGAATCCAAAAGAAAACATCTGACATTGTTAAGGGCTTTCTCTTCACAGTCTTCCAATTCCACACAACAGGGACATTTCCGAGTGCCTGCAGGTGGTTGTAATATATTCTTCCTTTTCCCTTTGAACATTTATCAAATAGCCTCACAATGACATTGCTTTAAAAAAATCCTCATAGATGTGATAATAAAATCACTTTAAAAGTAATTGCTAATTGCCTCCTAATGTATGCACTGAAACTGTTAAGTTTTCTGAGAGGTATTGGAAGGGAACAGATCAAAGGGCATTTCACTCGCTAGACACACCCTTGCTGCAATGCTCCTTTGCTACCACTGGGGGACGCTGTTTCACTGCAGACGGCACAGCAAACAGTCCAGCCAAATGTAAAAAAAAAAAAAAACCAAACAGTGGGATACAGTCTTAAAACTCAAAACATCTCATGATAAAACCATTGTTGCGGTTTATCATGCCGATGTAAAAATGAAGCCTGATCCAGCAGAAACACTTTGAACTGAGAAACTAAATATTTGAAATATGTACCGAGTAAGGTAGGGAAACCAACTTTCTTGTTTGAACAAACCAGCTGCTGGACTCAGATGTGTTTGCTCTGCTCATACTGACCCGATGGAGTTTTGAGTCCTGCTTGGGTCTCAAAAGGAAAGCCCCCAGTTTCTAGTTGTACATCCACATAAGATGAGAATGACAGAAATCTACTGAGAATCCCCTGCTTTATGTGTGTGACAATCTACTGTAGAAGGGGTATCTGGGCCAATGGCAAGTGAAATCGTTCACTTTTGTGTCTCTGTGGGGGGCGGGGGTAAGTGTGTGCACACGTGTTCATGTGTGTACTCGTCCATCTGTGGGCCTGTGGGTGCCTGTGTAGGTCAAAGGTCAATCAATGCCGGCTCCCTTTCTCAATTGCTTTCCACCATGTTTGGGTTTTGGTTTTTTTGAAATAGGATCTTTTACTCTCAATTGATGTTCTTCTTCATTGGTGATTTTAATTTGTGTCAGGTTGACAAAAAACAAAAAACAAAACAAAACAAAAAAACCAAAAACCCCAAAACCATAACCAGACACTTATTGGAACTGGAGATCCCTAGTTGGGTTAGAATAGTTGGGGTTACATATACGCACGGAGTTCTTTTTTCAGTGTGAATGCTGGAGAGACTGAAATGCAAGCCCTCATCCGTGTATGGGGAACAGTGTCTGAAACATCTTCCCAGCCCTGCTAGTTTACTTTTGAAAGGTACTTAGCGATGTCTTCTATGAGGAAGGAAATGCCTTCTGTCACAGAGCTATGACAATCAGAGCAGCATCACCCCCAGTTTCTGTAACTAAATTATTCTCCTGTCTCCCAGCACTTAGCATGCTGGATGTCATTGCCTCTTTGTCTTGTCAGGTCAGGGATTATGTCTTTCTTGTTTCCCATTGTCTCTTCAGGGCCTGTCTTGGGATACACTCCCCAGGGGTGGAGCTCTATGCATTGGGAAGCCATATTTATCCTTTCAATAGGTATTTGTTTATTTGCTAAGGAAAAAAAAATGTTTCTAGTTTAACTCTTATTTTGGAATCTTTTGTTGATAAGAGTTCTCAAGGGTTTTTTCAACCTTTGCCTGGAGTTGTGAAGATTTCACTTCTCCGTCGACTTTAAAGTCAGGGTGGCCAGCTGCTTCATTTTGCGTGGGACTCTCTCAGGATGTGGAAACTCTAGCGCTAAAGGTTCCAGTCCAACACGGACAGACTGGTCACCCTATAAAAATGTAAATCTGACCAGTATCCTGGGTGTACAGAGTAGCCTTTTTCTAGCTTTAGAACAAAGCCATAACCTGAGGGTGGGAAATGTGTCACCAAGAGTGGGCTATCTGACACAGTGTGCTAGGGTGGAGATTAGAGTCACTGACCAGAGGAAGAACAAGCATACTGACCCCTGAGTGCAGCCGGGTGCAGCCTTAAATGATGGTTGTTAAACAGAAGGACTATCAGAGAGGTGAATAAAAATTCCTCATTACCCAGGAATGTGCTTTGTTAGCCTAATTGCCCTTCATCTGTACTGTATATATTTTATGCATGAACAACTTCCTGATTTAGAGATGGGATTGATAAAAGCTTTCAGTAAAGGGGGAAAATTATGCTTAAAACCCTGCCCAGATGTAGCTGCATTCAATTTAGAAAGATAACATTGGGTCACATAAGGGTCGGCCAGTTCAACAATGGCAAGGGGCTGGGCTATGACAGCCCAGGATCTGGATGTGTTGATGTGACAATGGAGAGTTGGCAGAGGCTAGGGCAGCCCTTCTTTAGCCAAGTCCCCAGGCCATCAATCTTGGTGGCCAACGCTGGAGATCAAAACATGTAGAAACAGCAACGTGGTCTCGAAAAATTTATTATCATTTTAGATAGATTGCAATAAATATCCAGATTTGGCAGAGGAAGGAGGCCGTTGTGTTCTTTTGGTGCAAACTTGAAATACTGGCTCATAAAATAGGAAAGAAGATTGGAAACAAACCTAGCCAGGACTGCGAAAAGTGGTTAGAAAATAAAAGATTTGGGGAAAATAAGGACACACTCCTACCGCACCCCCTTTTTCCGTGCAAGAAAATATGGCTCATTTGAATGGATCTAAATTTGAGATCTTAAAAGGAGGATAACAGTTGTCTATTTCAAGTACTGCTGATAAACAGATTGGAGCCAGCAACCGTGCCATCCTCCAATAAGGACTCTCCATGTGAATCTGCTTTACCGAACAAAGAGCAATTAGCATTCAAGTTATTTCCCTATAGGTAGATGTCTCTAACGTCTCTGAATCATACTTGTCCCATAAATGTATTAGAGGAAAATGTGGCATGCAAGCAGAAGCTGTAGTGCATTCTTTAGCTTTCGCCCCATCTCTCAAGCCCCTGCTGTCCTTTCTTCATTCTCTGTAATTCACTCCTTGAGTTGACAAGCATTTGTTCAATGCTTGTAAGGCATCCGTAGGAACTATGTTGGGGAACTAGTGTGGGGATAGCAAGACTAGGAAGGCCCGGTCCTACACTCTGATTTCCCCTCAATCCAGGGAGGCAGCTGCCCAAAGACACAACCATTGCACAGCCAGATATAGGCAACCTATCCAGAGAGCCCATGGAGGCCCTGTGGGCACCTCAGGAGCCACTTTCTGTGTTTGGTCACATGGGTGTGTTGTCACCGAGTGCTAATCTGAGTGATGGTGCGCTGTGTGGAGAAGAGCTTAGTTCTGTGTGAGAAAGAACAGTTACTAGGGAGGGGAGAGTCATTGGGTTTGGCCAAAGGCTGTGATAAGCTTCCTTCTTAGAATCACACAGTGGGACAAGACACATGGGACCATATGTGGCTAGGCTCTGCACCCATGAGGGGACCCTATGATACTTGTTACCTGCTTGTTTCTCTCCTCTCTGCTCCTTCACTTCTGCCCCCCTCAACTTAGTGCTAGCCAGTTAGGAAACTCTCATTTGAAAAAGTTAAGCATAACCCAACATCTACTGATGGAAAGCCCAAAGGAACAGTTCATACCAGATATGTTTGATGACAATGTAAGTGATTGGCTGCTTAGAGAACTCTAGGATGCCTTTGGTTAGTCCAATCCCACATGCACTGACACCAGTGGAGGCACGAGGTCTGGTTTTCAGATTCTGGGTTGGAATTCAGAGATCACCAGAGAGCTGGTGCCTTTGCTGTAAGAAGGTATCAAGGGCTGCTCTGCAGAGAAACAGCTACATCTGAGCTTGACCCACACATCTGTTTTTTCAGCAGCGCATGCTTAACACAAAAGCATACAAGCACATGGTAGTCCCACACACCACAGCAGGAATCATCTTGTTGTTTTGCTTCGTTACCACGACTACATCTGGAAGGAGTTAGGACCAGCACACCCTGGATGGAAAGGGAAGATTCAAACTGGGAAGCAGAAAGCATTCGCTTTACTGTTATCCATCCTCTATCCTTGTCCAAAGAGATTGTATCCTCATCAAATCAAAGGTCACTCCTTGCATGCAAATATGGCAACTCTAGACTCTCTTCCATCATGAGATAGTTACAAATCAAGTTAAGTCTTCTTGTCAGAACCTCTTCACCAAATGAATGTGCTGAAAATCTCTCAGGCTGGGTTCTGGCCCCTTGGGGGTGGCCTCCAGACAGAGATCTGTTAACCTTCCCTACCTTGACTCATTCTCCCATGGCCTAGGCATGGGATGGTAGCCAGAGTAGGAACCAAGAGCTGGTCTAACCTTTGTGACGCAGAAACGTGTGTTGTGTTTCAGGGCCTCCCGGGTCTCCTGGTCTGAATGGCTTACACGGTCTGAAGGGTGAGAAAGGAACAAAAGGCACCTCAGGTAAGACAGGCAATTGATGATCAACTCTGATTAATGGGACTCGATAAGGTGGGGGCTCTTCCTAGTGTTTCTTAACATCTTGAGAACTGGGGGTGAATCCAAAGGAATCGCAGAGGATAGAGACAATGATGGAGCTACTTCTAGTTCCGTGAGTGATTTATATAAAAAGGACACTTAAGAAAACTTGACACAAACGAGTGGCAGTTTCTTTTTATTGTTTAGGTCTGTCAACTAACTACTCTGACTTCTTGCTCAAATGGGACCAGATTTCAAGATGTAAAAAACAATCTTGCTCTTTTTAAAAAATGTGTATTGCTTTGTTTTAAGTATACCAATGGTTTGTCCAACCAAGATAATCTAATTAACAGTGCTGACATTCCTGTACCTGTGACTGTCAAGAAAAATTACTTGAATTATTTCCCACTAGTTTTTTTTTTTTAAAGATTTCATACATGTAAGCACACGTACTAGACATGGACAGAACCATTGGCTTCTCCTTATATCTGGAGCTAAAGGCCATTATTTCTGAGTGCACAACATGGCTCTTAGGATTGAGACTTGGGTTCTCTGGAAGAGGGGCAAGTGTTCTTCACTGACTAATTATCTCTCCAGCTTCCAACCTGCCGTTATTTTTGATATCACAGAACAACTGTGTTTTAGCTTGCCCTTTTAAAAAATGTCTATTGTATTATTGTCTCAAGGAAATAACCTATAGTCAGACATAGTGGCTAAACCCAAACTGTATAAACTTGAATAACTGCTAGAAAAGGGATTTTACAGCTAGGTATGATGCTACTGTCAGAGACAGATGGAATTGTTAAGAATTTGGGGTGTTCAAAAAAGGAACTTAGGCCACCTAAAATTTGTTTGGTGGCCCTTTCAATGAGACTGATTAAATATGTAAGTGACCCTTCCAAGAAACCAAAGATAGTCTCTCCTCTTTCAGTGGGAAGCTCCTGAGAACAGGAGTTCTTATGGTAGACCTGCTTCACTCAGATTTCTAGGCCATCTATTCACAGTTCTTAACGGTCATCTCCTTAGTTTTTGCTTTGTGAAACTGTCCCTAAACTAATGTTTCTTAAAAATCTGTGATGTCATTAATTAAAAGAGGGGGGGGGGGTGGTTCAAGAGGAATCATCAGAGCCAGAGTTTGCTCTCTGCACCTTCTCTGTGTCACCTTCTCTGACACACTCCCGCTAGGGGCTGGGTCCTTTTAGGCTCTGTGACAGTTATAAACAAGGAGTAGACACAATGTTGATGCTGTTTTCTCATTAAGGTTTGCTCGAAATGGGTCCACCTGGGCCAATGGGGATGCCTGGGCAAAAAGGAGAGAAAGGAGACCCTGGGAGTCCAGGGATTTCTCCTCCAGGTCTTCCTGGAGAAAAGGGCTTCCCAGGACCCCCAGGTAAGAAGCAGCATGCTTTGATATTTACTCAAGAACTATTTTTGAACATTTTAGATGTGGTGGGGCTAACATATGAACACACATTTCCACAGGAAGACCAGGACCACCTGGTCCCGCAGGTGCCCCAGGAAGAGCTGCTAAAGGTGACATTCCTGATCCAGGTCCACCTGGAGACTGGGGACCTCCTGGCCCCGATGGCCCAAGAGGTATGATGACATTGTGATTGAGGGTGACAGTGGTCTCTTCCTTAGAAATTACCAGCTAGATATGACTCTAGTATCTCACAGAGAAGCCCCAAAGCAGCATCTCTACCAACTTAGAAGATGGACAAGTGAGATGCACCTGTGTGGGCAGTATAGGTAGCAGTATCTCCCAGGACCAGGAAGAGTAGAGCATATCCCCTGACTCTTCTATGTCAATTGTATCAGACTCCTGCTGTCCAGGTACCAACAGAGGTGCAACAAGCATTTCTGATTGCCAGATTGACACTGCCTGTCACAAGGGCCCACCAGGAAAGAGATGTGTTCTCCTTGTTATCTAGCACCTATCCACGGGTTCAGAGGGGCAGGACCCATGCCTATCATGTACACAGGAAGTCTGCACATGCTCCATCAGCAGCGCATGGTGCCTCTCTCATTGCTTCACATGGATGGATTCTGGCAGGGCAAGCTTCTAGAAATTATAAACAGCTTTTTAAAAAAGAAAGCGATGACAGACTAGGTTGATCTAAGAGTCAGGGGAAGAGCAAGGGTTAGTGATGGATTCTGCCTTGCTGATAGCCACTAGGTGCATTCACATTGCTCATACAGTTCTTACATGGAAAGACAGACCTACCTTTTTTTATTCACTTTAGTAAGGTGGGATTGTATATTGAAAATAAAAGCGATAAAAACTGTGCTAGGAAGTATAGATGTGTACTCCTATGTATAGATATTTGTTTTAAAATAAGATTGTGATTTGGAGTCCACATTCCTTGCTTATTAGCTACATTTTATTAAAATTTTATTCACCCATCTACCCACCCATTTATTCATCTAAGCTTCAGCCTACGTACTCATCTATTCATTCAACCATATATTTATCCACCCACCCATTTATCTATCCATCCAACTATCCACTCACTCACCCAAGCACTCCTACACTCACTCATCCATACACATACCCACCCATCTATCCGTCCATTTAACCACTCATTCACACACCCTCCCTCCCACCCATCCATCTACTTTCATTCATCCACCCACCCACTTACCCATCCATCCATCCATCCATCCATCCATCCATCCATCCATCCATCCATGCATCCATGCATCCATCCAACCTGATAAAACAATGGGGCTATTGCAGATACAACCCATTACCTGTTACTTCCCAAATGGTTCAGAAGGAAAAGAGGTTTATTATTAGTCTATTTAGTTCAACTTTTCTCAGCTTGGATCCTGTAGCTTCTTGGGGAAAGCAATATAGTGATTTGCAAACAAGGGATGTAGAGAATCGCTGACTTTCTTTCCCCAAAAAGCTAGCAAACCACCAGTATTCATTCACCTTCGTCTTTGACTGAAAGCTTTTGCCTCCTCTCTGTGTCAGGAGTACCTGGGCCTCCGGGTTCCCCTGGGAATGTTGACCTTCTGAAAGGGGATCCAGGTGACTGTGGTTTGCCAGGACCACCTGGCTCCCGAGGCCCACCAGGCCCTCCAGGGTGTCAGGGTCCCCCAGGATGTGATGGCAAAGATGGCCAGAAAGGTATGAATGTTGGTGAAATTTTTTTCCCCTGTGGTATGTGTAGACTTTCCTTACCTTAATTTAAAGGTCTGGGGTACTGTCTTCCTTCCAATAATGCCACTCCTATTTCTTGTAGAAATGATGATGCTATTTCTAAAATGTCTTGGTTTCCTCTAAAAAGTCATCAGGTTCGAATAAAACTTGAAAGAAGGGCACACAGGGGCCCGACCTGGCAGTGTGCCCTGTGTTTGATGTCCAGTGTGTCGCAGACTGAATGGCAGTATTCTTGTAATTCCAGCACTTGAGAGGCAGCACCAGGAGGATCTGCGGCTCATGCTACCTATTGACTAGAGAGTGAGTGTGAGGCCAGCCTAGGGTGCACGAGACCTGTGTTGAGTAAATAACAAGTTGGAAATGAAAGAGGATGGCGCTTCTGCACCAGAACTGAGCAATAGAAGTATAAGGAGCCTCACAGGAGTGAATTAAAAACTGCAGAAACCACATTGAAGAAGGGAAACTAGCCAGGCACAGTGACTCCTATGCATAATCCCAAGGCATGAGAATTGCCCTGAGTCCAAGACCAGCTTGGATTGCATAGCACAAACCAGGACAGCCTGAATGATAAAGCAGGGGCCTGGCTCAAAGAGACTCACTCCCCATAATTCTTTTTTAAAAACACAAACAAGTGGAATTAGCCTTTATTCAAGAAAACGTGTTTAAATATTGTTGTTTTAAATAGATAAGGAGCACAAAATCACCAAGGAGACATTGCCGTTCAGTCTTCCAAACCCAGTACCTCTCCCCAGCCCCCCCCCCCACACACACACCGTGTCTGCCACTGGAACTCAGCGCATGTTTTAGACTTATTACAGCCCAGCCCAGCCCAGTGTGCTCACTAGACATTTGTAGCCTGGAAAGAACAGGTGCTTCCCGCAACATTTTTGTTGAAAAGGAACTAGTGGGTAGCTTTTTTCAACTTCCTTATTTATAAGAAAGAGGTCTGGGTTTTAAAATCCCACTCTGAAAAAAAAATTTTTCATCTTATTTTAATTAGATATTGTCTTTATTTCAAATGTTATCCCCTTTCCTCATTTCTCCTCCGAAAACCCCTCTATCCCATCCTCCTTCCCCCTACTCCCCAACCCACCTGTTCCCACTTCCCTGTCCTGGCATTCCACTACACTGGGGCATCAAGCCTTCACAGGAACAAGGGCCTCTCCTCCCATTGATGACCGACAAGGCCATCCTCTGCTACATATCTAGCTGGAGCCATGGGTTCCTCCATGTGAACTCTTTGCTTGGTGGTTTAGTCCCTGGGAGCTCTGGGGGTATTAGTTGGTTCATATTGTTGTTCCTCCTCTGGGACAATTCACAGACCATATGAAGCTCAAAAAGAAGGAAGACCAAAGTGTGGATACTTCAGTCCTTCTTAGAAGGGGGAACAAAGTACCCATGGGAGGAGATACAGAGACAAAGTGTGGAGCAGAGACTGAAGGAAAGGCCATTTAGAGACTGCTCCACCTGGGGATCCATCCCATATACAGTTACCAAACTCAGAAACTATTGTAGATGCCAACCAGTGCTTGCTGACAGGAGCCTGATATAGTTGTCTCCTGAGAGGCTCTGCCAGTGCCTGACAATAATAGAAGTAGATGCTCACAGCCAACCAATGAACTGAGCACAGGGTCCCCAATGGAGGAACTAGAGAAAGGACCTAAGGAGCTGAAATTTCCAAAAGAAGCCTAGAAATCAGAACCTTGCTTTACCCCCAAACCCAGTATGAGACACAGCAAAAAAAAAAAAAAAAAAAAAAAAAAAAAAAAAAGAAAAAAAATTAAGCAGAGGGGAAGCCAGACTTATCCTGAGGCTGCGGTAGTCACAGTGCAAAGGCTATCTGTGGGATTGTGAAGTGCATGCCTATGAACAGCAAGCAGCAACCACTTTATCTCTATAAAATCTCTATAAAGTCAGCTATAAAATCTCTATAGAATCTATAAAGTCAGCCGTGATGCTGAAACTTACATCTGCAAGCCTGTGGGCCTCTGCTCATTGAATATCAGAATCAGTCAGACATGCCATCAAAAGCAGAAAGGACACTGAGACAGCTAGAGCATGCATGCTTACCTGAACGTAAGCTTCAGATCTGGGGAAATAGCATGCCAGCTTCGTGCTGACGACCTAGCCCAGGACAGAGGCAAGATTAGAAACTCTGGTACATAAGACTGGTGAGATGGTTCGGTGGCTGCCAAAGCACTGGCTGTACAAGTGTGAGGAACTCAGCTTAATCCCTGGAAATAGAGAACTGACTTCACCAAAGTATTCTATAACCTCCGCACATGCACTGTGGCATGCACATGTACCCCACCCCCTCACACACACACACTTGTGATAATTTTTTAAGATTAAAATACTAGTGAAACCACTATCTATGCTTCCTGCTTTACTCCGTTCTAGGAGGCACACCAGCCAGCCCATGGCTTCCTATAACAAGGGTAGGGAGTTCTACTAATATGTATTGGGAACCTACTGGAGGTTAGAGGGTACCATCTACATGGGCCAGCAAGGGAAGGACGGTGGGCATGACTCTAAGATATTGAAGGTGGCAATGGGGGGGTCCCCAGCTCTGCAGACATCTTACCTCCAGGTACCTCTTCTTCCTTTCTAGTTCTAGTCCTTTGCTGTCTCCAGAGAAGGTTCAGGATACAGGGCTTTTTATTTTCATATAGTTTGGGTTTTATAGCCCTTCTCATTGACCATCCAGGTTCTTTTGCAGAGGGAGTTCTCAGCCTTCCAAAGGGAGGCAGAGTTCCTCCCTCACACCTGCTCTGCCCTGCTGTTTCTTGGAGCAGAACTCTACAGATACCCAACTAGTTATAGTGACTGTAACACTTCCTTCTGTTCCATCATCTTTATCTTTCCTTTAGGACCAATGGGACTTCCAGGGTTGCCAGGGCCACCTGGTCTTCCTGGGGCACCTGGCGAGAAGGGATTACCTGGCCCTCCAGGCAGAAAAGGGCCAGTAGGTCCTCCAGGTAAGCTCTTGGTGACCATCAGCTCCTACGGCATGTCCACACAGCCCCTCATCTTAGCAGTTACTGTGAGGGTCAGCCTTCATTCAGAAATGCTGCATACTTGTGATTTGCGCCCTTCCATTACAAAGAGTGTATTTGTTTCAGATTGCCTCATCAAATCTCAGGTCTGAAAAAAAGATCAAAACAAATACATTTAAGAATTAATAGCTGATGTTGAATATATTATTTATAAAGGAAGAAATATTTGTGTGTTTTTCACTCATGAGACAGAAGAGGATTAAATTGCTGTTAGGATTTTATGTGTACTTCTTGTCCCTAAATCTCCACAGACATCTTGTCTAATTTCTGAAAAGTATATTAGTTCCTTCAGGAAGAGAGGCCATTTAAACTAATTATTTAGCCAAAATTTTTTTAAACAGTAAGACTGAATCAGGAAGAGAAAGAACAAACGGACATATGTGGACGTCATCTTTTTAAAAACCCCAAAACAGTAGCATAGATATTCAGCAGCAATTCAAATTGTTTTGCAACATTTGTGGTACCATAATCTAAAGGACAAACATAGCACACGCCTTCATTAGGGGTCACAGCACAGTAGAGAGAGGGTCGCTATTTGGATTCTTCTTGCTTCCTTTCTGTGGCTATAACCTATCAAACATGACAGATGAATACAGAATTTTCAGGAGACTTTAAGTGCCACAATTCCTATACGCACTCACTCAGGACAAATGCACCATGCAAAAATCAACTAGAATTGTCTGTTTCTCAAGAGACTTTCCTTTCAAGCCCTTGGAAGGGTGAGAACTCCATTAGTACAGAATCATAGCTGCTCCCGTCAATCAGTCAATCACAATGATGCAAACGCCTTATGTAAATACATCCGCACTCTCTTTGTCACCGATGGCCCTCACACTATTATTTATGTTCTCAGCCATTGCTTTCCCCTTTGTCTCACTCACAAATTTAAATTTTCTTTCCACCACGTGAAAAATCATCGCCTGGTTTTGCATCTCGCGTGGCACCTCTCCAGGCTGCAGAGGTAAGAGTTACTGTGAAATGGATAATCCCCCACCCCACCCCCACTCTACTTGCCTGTCTTTCCTGCACTTACCCTCCCCACTGTGTTTGTGACTTAAGCTGCTGCATATTTTTATAAATGGGGCTTCTGGGGTCATCGAAGGTTTTAATGTCTTGGCTTCTTCACTGCAGCTATAGTAGGTAACCTCCTATTAGTGTCCTGGTGATGACCCTCATTACAGGTTGTCAGGGTGAGGTAGGCATTCAGCCTACGGAATTTTAGTCCAGGCAGTAAAGTGTAAGTGCTGTTGTTACTAGATGCCACAGCACATGACAGTGTAGCTTCTTTTTAGGGTCCCCACAAGGTAAACATACATGACATCTCCAAAAAGAGCAACGCCAACGGACCTCAACAATGAGCCCTTCCTTACACCTATAAAAGACATAAGTGCATTTTCAAGAAACAAATTTATTTGTGCGTTAAAAATAAAATATTTACATAATACTCTAGCATGCAAAAGCAATGTGTGATTTCGTATTAAAAAATGTTCCCCAAAGGGTAAAGGCAGGCATGTGTGGTAGTTCCTATTGGCAATCCCAGCTTTGGAAACTGAGGTAAGAAAGTTTGCCATAGGCTAGCCTGGGCTGTCAACTGAGGTGATTTCTCAAAGATCCACCAGAAGCTAAGCAGACTGCTGAGAGGGGTCATTAGCTAAGACACTGGCTGTGGTCCAAAGGACCAGGGTTTGATTCCCAGTCCCCACAAGGCAACTCACAATTTTCCAGTTCCAAGGAATATGACACCCTTTCTGATCTTCACAGGCACTAGGCATACACATGATAACCAGACATACATGCCATCAAACACACCCATACACATAAAATTAAAAGAAAATCTAAATCTACCCCACCCCAAAAAAGAAAACAGAAATTACAAAGACACATGTTTCTTTCTTTCTAGGTATCTGTTATTACACTAAAGAAATTTGCCCTGAAAACAGATCCATATATTGCTTTTAGGGAATTTAGAAGAGATATTTTTATGCCTTTTCTTTCAGCTTCTGCATTATTAAAATGTAAAGGAAAACAGAATGAAAACCAAAGTTGGCTGTTTCTGCATTTTCTGTGTGATAAGTTGAAATTCACAATCCTTAGCTAAAGTCCACCAAAAACGGGTGAGGTGTCTCACCTCTGTAACCCTAGCACTTGGTGGACCGAGGCAGGAAGGTTCTTTGACAGAAATTGTCATGGGCTATGTAGTTTTAGTGAGATGCTACCTCAAAAAGCCAAAACAACTAAAACAAACAATAAACCAACATAAATAAACAAAGAAACTAACTAACTAACTAAGCTCGCCCAATTTGCCCTCTTGAAAAAGCCCAGCTTATCCTGGGAAAATAGGAGAGATCCCCGTGCATCCTTCAATAGCTTGTGGCAAAGTCAAGTTTTTTTTTTAATTTTTAATATTTTTATTACATATTTTCCTCAGTTACATTTCCAATGCTATCCCAAAAGTCCCCCATTGCGCCCCCCACTTCCCTACCCACCCATTCCCATTCTTTTGGCCCTGGCATTCCCCTATATTGGGGCATATAAAGTTTGCAAGTCCAATGGGCCTCTCTTTCCAATGATGGCCGACTAGGCCATCTTTCGATACATATGCAGCTAGAGACAAGAGCTCCGGGATTCTGGTTAGTACATCATGTTGTTCCAACAATAGGGTTGCAGATCCCTTTAGCTCCTTGGGTACTTTCTCTAGCTTCTCCATTGGGAGCCCTGTGATACATCCAATAGCTGACTGTGAACATCCACTCCTGTGTTTGCTAGGCCCCAGCATCGTCTCACAAGAGACAGCTATATTTGGGTCCTTTCAGCAAAATCTTGCTAGTGTATGCAATGGTGTCAGCGTTTAGAAGCTGCTTATGGGAAGGATCCCTGGATACGGCAGTCTCTAAATGGTCCATCCTTTCATCTCAGCTACGAACTTTGTCTCGGTAACTCCTTCCCTGGGTGTTTTGTTCCCAATTCTAGGAAGGGGCACAGTGTCCACACTTTGGTCTTCATTCTTCTTGAGTTTCATGCGTTTAGTAAATTGTATCTTATATCTTGGGTATCCTAAGTTTTGGGCTAATTACCACTTATCAGTGAATACATATTGTGTGAGTTCTTTTGTGATTGTGTTACTTCACTCAAGATGATGCCCTCCAGGTCCATCCATTTGGCTAGGAATTTCATAAATTCATTCTTTTTAATAGCTGAGTAGTACTCCATTGTGTAAATGTACCATAATTTCTGTATCCATTCCTCTGTTGAGGGACATCTGGGTTCTTTCCAGCTTCTGGCTATTATAAATAGGGCTGCTATGAACATAGTGGAGCATGTGTCCTTTTTACCAGTTGGGACATCTTCTAGATATATGCCCAGGAGAGGTATTGCTGGATCCTCCGGTAGTACTATGTCCAATTTTCTGAGGAACTGCCAGACTGATTTCCAGAGTGGTTGTACAAGCTTGCAATCCCACCAACAATGGAGGAGTGTTCCTCTTTCTCCACATCCTCGCCAGCATCTGCTGTCACCTGAATTTTTGATCTTAGCCATTCTGACTGGTGTGAGGTGGAATCTCAGGGTTGTTTTGATTTGCATTTCCCTGATGATTAAGGATGTTGAACATTTTTTCAGGTGCTTCTCTGCCATTCGGTATTCCTCAGGTGAGAATTCTTTGTTCAGTTCTGAGCCCCATTTTTTAATGGGGTTATTTGACTTTCTGGAGTCCACCTTCTTGAGTTCTTTATATATATTGGATATTAGTCCCTTATCTGATTTAGGATAGGTGAAGATCCTTTCCCAATCTGTTGGTGGTTTTTTTGTCTTATTGATGGTGTCTTTAGCCTTGCAGAAGCTTTGCAGTTTCATGAGGTCCCACTTGTCAATTCTCGATCTTACAGCACAAGCCATTACTGTTCTATTCAAGAATTTTTCCCCTGTGCCCATATCTTCAAGGCTTTTCCCCACTTTCTCCTCTATAAGTTTCAGTGTCTCTGGTTTTATGTGAAGTTCCTGGATCCACTTAGACTTGACCTTAGTACAAGGAGATAGGAATGGATCGATTCGCATTCTTCTACATGTTAACAACCAGTTGTGCCAGCACCATTTGTTGAAAATGCTGTCTTTCTTCCACTGGATGTTTTTAGCTCCCTTGTCGAAGATCAAGTGACCGTAGGTGTGTGGGTTCATTTCTGGGTCTTCAATTCTATTCCATTGGTCTATTTGTCTGTCACTATACCAGTACCATGCAGTTTTTATCACAATTGCTCTGTAGTAGAGCTTTAGGTCCGGCATGGTGATTCCACCAGAGGTTCTTTTATCCTTGAGAAGAGTTTTTGCTATCCTAGGTTTTTTGTTATTCCAGATGAATTTGCAGATTGCACTTTCTAATTCGTTGAAGAATTGAGTTGGAATTTTGATGGGGATTGCATTGAATCTGTAGATTGCTTTTGGCAAGATAGCCATTTTTACAATGTTGATCCTGCCAATCCATGAGCATGGGAGATCTTTCCATCTTCTGAGATCTTCTATAATTTCTTTCTTCAGAGACTTGAAGTTTTTATTATACAGATCTTTCACTTCCTTAGTTAGAGTCACGCCAAGATATTTTATATTATTTGTGACTATTGAGAAGGGTGTTGTTTCCCTAATTTCTTTCTCAGCCTGTTTATTCTTTGTGTAGAGAAAGGCCATTGATTTGTTTGAGTTAATTTTATATCCAGCTACTTCACCGAAGCTGTTTATCAGGCTTAGGAGTTCTCTGGTGGAATTTTTAGGGTCACTTATATATACTATCATATCATCTGCAAAAAGTGATATTTTGACTTCATCTTTTCCAATTTGTATCCCTTTGATCTCCTTTTGTTGTGGAATTGCTCTGGCTAGGACTTCAAGTACAATGTTGAATAGGTATGGAGAAAGTGGACAGCCTTGTCTAGTCTCTGATTTTAGAGGGATTGCTTCAAGCTTCTGACCATTTACTTTGATGTTGGCTACTGGTTTGCTGTAGATTGCTTTTATCATGTTTAGGTATGGGCCTTGAATTCCTGATCTTTCCAAGACTTTTATCATGAATGGGTGTTGGATCTTGTCAAATGCTTTTTCCGCATCTAAGGAGATGACCATGTGGTTTTTGTCTTTGAGTTTGTTTATATACTGGATTACGTTGATGGATTTCCGTATATTGAACCATCCCTGCATCCCTGGGATGAAACCTACTTGGTCAGGATGGATGATTGTTTTGATGTG
Source organism: Mus caroli (assembly GCF_978045245.1). NCBI lineage: Eukaryota > Metazoa > Chordata > Mammalia > Rodentia > Muridae > Mus > Mus caroli. The sequence goes on along the minus strand of NW_028227256.1, from coordinate 79,504,199 downwards.
TTCTTGGATTCGGTTAGCAAGAACTTTATTGAGGATTTTTGCATCAATATTCATAAGGGATATTGGTCTGAAGTTTTCTATCTTTGTTGGGTCTTTTTGTGGTTTAGGTATCAGAGTAATTGTGGCTTCATAGAATGAGTTGGGTAGAGTACCTTCTGTTTCTATTTTGTGGAATAGTTTGTGAAGAACTGGGATTAGATCTTCTTTGAAGGTCTGATAGAACTCTGCACTAAACCCATCTGGTCCTGGGGTTTTTTTAGTTGGGAGACTATTAATGACTGCTTCTATTTCTTTGGGGGATATTGGGCTGTTTAGATCATTAACCTGATTTTGATTCAACTTTGGTACCTGGTGTCTAGGAACTTCTCCATTTCATCCAGGTTCTCCAGTTTTGTTGAGTATAGCCTTTGGTAGAAGGATCTGATGGTGTTTTGGATGTCTTCAGGATCTGTTGTTATGTCTCCTTTTTCATTTCTGATTTTGTTAATTAGGATACTTTCCCTGTGCCCTCTAGTGAGTCTGGCTAAGGGTTTATCTATCTTGTTGATTTTCTCAAAGAACCAGCTCCTTGATTGGTTGATTCTTTGAATAGTTCTTCTTGTTTCCACTTGGTTGATTTCACCCCTGAGTTTGATTATTTCCTGCCATTTACTCCTCTTGGGTGAATTTGCTTCCTTTTGTTCTAGTGCTTTTAGGTATGTTGTCAAGCTGCTAATGTGTGCTCTCTCTAGTTTCCTTTTGGAGGCACTCAGAGCTATGAGTTTTCCTCTTAGAAATGCTTTCATTGCGTCCCATAAGTTTGGGTATGTTGTGGCTTCATTTTCATTGAACTCTAAAAAGTCCTTAATTTCTTTCTTTATTCCTTCCTTGACCAAGGTATCATTGAGAAGAGTGTTGTTCAGTTTCCACGTGAAGGTTGGCTTTCTATTATTTATTTTGTTATTGAAGATCAGCCTTAGTCCATGGTGATCTGATAGGATGCATGGGACAATTTCAATATTTTTGTATCTGTTGAGGCCTGTTTTGTGACCAATTATGTGGTCAATTTTGGAGAAGGTACCATGAGGTGCTGAAAAGAAAGTATATCCTTTTGTTTTAGGATAGAATGTTCTGTAGCTATCTGCCAGATCCATTTGATTCATAATTTCTGTTAGTTTCACTGTGTCCCTGTTTAGTTTCTGTTTCCATGATCTGTCCATTGGTGAAAGTGGTGTGTTGAAGTCTCCCACTATTATTGTATGAGGTGCAATGTGTGCTTTGAGATTTACTAAAGTTTCTTTAATGAATGTGGCTGCCTTTGTATTTGGAGCATAGATATTCAGAATTGATAGTTCCTTTTGGAGGATTTTACCTTTGATGAGTATGAAGTGTCCCTCCCTGTCTTTTTTAATGACTTTGGGTTGGAAGTCAATCTTATGAGATATTAGAATGGCTACTCCAGCTTGTTTCTTCCTACCATTTGCTTGGAAAATTGTTTTCCAGCCTTTCATTCTGAGGTAGTTTCTATCTTTTTCTCTGAGATGAGTTTCCTGTAAGCAGCAAAATGTTGGGTCTTGTTTGTGTAGCCAGTTTGTTAGTCTATGTCTTTTTATCGGGGAGTTGAGTCCATTGATATTAAGAGATATTAAGGAAAAGTAATTGTTGTTTCCTGTTACTTTTGTTGTTGAAGTTGGCATTCTGTTCTTGTGGCTGTCTTCTTTTAGGTTTGTTGAGGGATTACCTTCTTGTTGTTTCTAGGGCGTGGTTCCTGTCCTTGTATTGGTTTTTTTCTGTTATTATCCTTTGAAGGGCTGGATTTGTGGAGAGATAATGTGTGAATTTGGTTTTGTCGTGGAATACTTTGGTTTCTCCACCTATGTTAATTGAGAGTTTGGCTGGGTATAGTAGCCTGGGCTGGAGTTTGTGTTCTTTTAGTGTCTGTATAACATCTGTCCAGGATCTTCTGGCTTTCATAGTCTCTGGTGAGAAATCTGGTGTAATTCTGATAGGCTTGCCTTTATATGTTACTTGGCCTTTTTCTCTTACTGCTTTTAGTATTCTGTCTTTATTTAGAGCATTTGTTGTTCTGATTATTATGTGTCGGGAGGTATTTCTTTTCTGGTCCAGTCTATTTGGAACTCTGTAGGCTTCTTGTATGTTCGTGGGCATCTCTTTCTTTAGATTTGGGAAGTTTTCTTCTATAATTTTGTTGAAGATGTTTGCTGGTCCTTTGAGTTGAAAATCTTCATTCACATCCACTACTATTCTCTGTAGGTTTGGTCTTCTCATTGTGTCCTGTATTTCTTGGATGTTTTGAGTTAGGATCTTTTTGCATTTTACATTTTCCTTGATTGTTGTGCCGATGTTCTCTATGGAATCTTGTGCACCTGAGATTCTCTCTTCCATCTCTTGTATTCTGTTGCTGATGCTGGTATCTATGGTTCCAGATTTCTTTCCTAGGGTTTCTATCTCCAGTGTTGCCTCATTTTGGGTTTTCTTTATTGTGTCTACTTCCCTTTTTAGGTCTAGTATGGTTTTGTTCAATTCCATCATCTGTTTGGATGTGTTTTCCTGTTTTTCTGTAAGGACTTCTACCTGTTTGATTATGTTATCCTGTTTTTCTTTAAGGATTTGTAACTCTTTAGCAGTGTTCTCCTGCAATTCTTTAAGGGATTTTTGTGCTTCCTCTTTACTGTCTTCTACCTGTTTACCAGTGTTCCTTTGTATTTCTTTAAGTGTGTTATTAAAGTCCTTCTTGAAGTCCTCTACCATCATCAGGAGATATGCTTTTAGATCCGTGTCTAGCTTTTCCGGTGTGTTGGGGTGCCCTGGACTGGGCGAAGTGGGAGTGCTGGGTTCTGATGATGGTAAGTGGTCTTGGTTTCTGTTAGTAAGGTTATTACGTTTACCTTTCGCCATCTGGTAATCTCTGGGGTTAGTTGTTGTCGTTGTCACTGTTTAAAGATTGGAGCAGAAGCTGTTTTCCACTCACCAGCAGTCTCAAAATCCTGTGGCGGTGGTCGTGGGTAGCTGGCGGGTGTCAGCAGACCCTGCGCTCTAGCTACCCCGTGCTGGTCCGGCCGGAAGAGGCCTGTGGTCCTACTCAGGCCGGTTTTCTGCTTCCCTAACTAATGCAGTCTCAGGTCCTGCACGCAATTGGATTGGAGCAGAAGCTGTGTTCCACTCACCAGAAGTCTTAAGATCCTGTGGCGGGTGTTGTGGGTAGCTGGCGAGTGTCAGCCGATCCTGCACCCTAGCTACCCCAGTGCTGGTCCGGCCGGAAGAGAGGCAAAGTCAAGTTTTATGTTAAGCTGGACATACTGTGAAAAGTTCTCTGGGTCCATGTTGCTTATAGTTTCATGCCATATTTTATGAAAGGTTAAATCTCAATCCTCTTACAGACTTCAGGTCCATTCTATAAAGGCACAGGAAGTATTGTGTGAGTTGGTACTCTGTGGTCATGGCCAGAGTTACTCAGATTTTCCCTTCTTCTTCATTATTGCTATTTAAAATTATTAAGCACGTTTGCATGAACTTCAAGAAAACTGTAACTAACCAAATGGTGAGTTCATAAACATTTCTTTCCTTAGAATATATGACACACATGAGTTCTTTGCCTGTGGATGTAGCTCAATGGTAGAGCATATGAGTATCCCTGGGTCCCAGGAACATCACACACACACACACACACACACACACACACACACACACACACACACATACACACACATACACACACACATACACACACAGACACACATACACACACATACAACACACACAAACTCATGGGGTGGGGTGGGGTGGGGTTGGGGTGGTGGACAGAGACAGAGACACAGAGAAATAGAGACAGAGGGAGACACACAGAGAGATAGAGAGGGAGTTTAAGGCAGTATGATAGAAGGATAAGCTAGTAAGGAAACGATGTTTTAAATCAGAGCCTTCTGATTATAATCTGGACTCTGAAGTGTTCGGGCTGTGTAACTATAAATATATAACGTATCCCTGGGGTTTTCTTACCTCTGATCATTTGAAAACATAGCACATGGTATAGTTGTCTAGTGCATGGAGTGATAAAGCCCTTAGCACAGATCCTGATACAACCAACGCTTTCAACATCTCTTTGCAGTTCTCAGTGCTGGCTCAGTGCTGTTTGTGGCCTCTATGGGATGTTTCAGGGTGAATGACTGAAGCTTATGGAAGCAGACTGTCTTGATGTAAATATAAGCAGTATTTTAAGAGTGTCAGCCCCTCTGTGCGGGGTTCTCAAGTTCAGATAGCTTGGTCAACACTACTCACCTCACTTGGGAATGTTCTACAAATACACATGTAGATCCCACTTCAGACCTCCTGATTCAGAAACTGTTTTCTAACCAATTGGCTGAGGATTCTAATGAGCTGGAGTCAGAACTCAGCTCCATAAGGGTGCCTTCTCAGCTCTGGATGACTCTGGAACTCCCTGAAGAATCAAAATCATTCTAATAAGCCTCGGGTTTCACCTCAGAAATTCCCAGGGGTCCCATCAGCCAAACATTTGAAAAGTCCCTTGTAGCTAGCTTTATCAAGTCCATTGTTGAGGTCACTATCAAGACTAGCAAGGACCACAGTATTCTGTGGGGTGGGAGCACAGGTAACAGGTCTGTCTTTGTGACCCTTGTAGATCATTCCAACGTTGACTGAAGATAGAAAACTCACTGCATGAGAGCCTCTGGCCATCTTGAATTATATAGGGGTAACCGATCCTAGGCAATCCACGTGGCTTTAGTATAATGAAGAACACCCTAAGCTGAGGACCCTGGGTTCCTCTTGCAGTGACAACCGTGGCTAGCTCACTAGTAAAAAAATGGCACAAAGGGTGAAAATCTCTTGAAGGTCATTCAAGCATTGTTACCTCAGCCAAGAGCCAGTAATCTCTACTTCTGCTTTTTGCTGGGCCATCCATCCCTCATTCCAGTTGTCACTCAGTCACTTACTCCACAAAGGCTTTCTAGAAGATTTGTGTGCGTCCCTGCAGGGAGCAAGGCAAGTTCCCACCACTGCAGAACTTACACTGGACAGTTGAAGATTTGTGTTAAGATTTTAGCACTAAGTCAGGAATCCATCTTTTACCAGAGAGTGTAGAGGGAGCTGTGGACCCATTATACAACAGTGATTCCAATTGCAGGTGAACCTGGGCCTCCTGCAGACGTGGATTCCTGTCCTCGAATCCCAGGACTTCCTGGAGTGCCAGGTCCCAGAGGACCAGAAGGAGCTATGGGGGACCCTGGACAGAGAGGCCTGCCTGGACCAGGTATGAGCTTCTCTGAGTTCACTGTCAAAATGAAAATCTAGATGTTTTATGATGTTGTTCTTCAAGAGGAATGTAAGTAGCTCATGATAGCAAATCTGTGAAAACTTCCTCCTTTGTGTGTGTGTGTGTGTGTGTGTGTGTGTAAACACAAAAGAAATTGGACTCACAACCCACACATCCTTTCCTATTCTTCTGTTGAACTATTGAAATCTTTTATATTTGGCCAGCTTATGGAGGGTGTTCTTGGCAACCCCAGGAGTAGGTGTCCTGTTCTCATTAACTGCTGGCTTGGTTTTGAACAACAACAACAACAAATAAAAATAAAAACCCAGCCAACCAAGCAAACAAGAGCAATGGAATTGGGAGCTGGGGGAACAGAAACAGCTTGAGAGAAAAGGAAAGGAGCCGCTCAGAAGATGGAAAGAAAACACGGAGTGTTTCTATGTGTTGGCAATGGGGGCATTATTCCTGGAACTGAGCTGATGAGCGCTACTCGGTCATTATCGGGGTAGGAGGACCTTTGTTAGCACACAAACCAAACCATCCTGGCAAAAAGTCTTCGGCATGGAGTTTATTTTCTTCTTGCACATCCTGCCCACATTGGGTAATTTTATGCTGAGCTAGGGAGCCCTGGGCATCTGGAAAGCACAGACCTCTTCAGACCAGTGGCAGTGGCCGAGCTCAGCATCTGTGTGCAGAGTACCAGAAGGGAGGCTTGGGGTCAGCACTTCTCTTCTTTCCTCCACTGCCTGGCTGTGATATGGTTCTTTTCAGTGTGGTGCCAAAGGCTGTGGAAGTGGAATGGAATTTTGTATCACTTGTTTTCTTCCTGCCCTAGAGACCAGAGCAGCCTGGGAGCACAGGCTTCTCATTGCTCACTGTTGGATCTCCACAGGGTTCGGGGTCATGGGAGGTGTCTGCTAAATGCTTGATGAAGAAATATACAATGCCCTGAGTGCCCACTGCAGCGTAGAGCAGCCTTTCTCAGTCGAGTGCTGTTGACCTGGGGTCCAAATAATCTGCTCAGTGAAGGGCCACTCATTCTGGGGAGTTGAGTAGCATCCCTGGTCTCTCCTGGTGTTGAGTATTGGATCCTTAACTTTGTGACAACCAAGAACATCTGGCTTCCAGATGTTATCAAATGTGCCCTGGGAAACAGAAACACCTAAGGCTGAGAACTGTTTGTGGAAGGATAAGAGGTTATCAGAAATCTAAGAAGTTTAACACACACACACACACACACACACACACACACACACACCAAAACCCAAAACCTTATTGTAGGACTAGGGAGATGACTCAGTTACTAAGGATCTGTGCCATCCCAATCTCTCTCTCAATCTATCTCTCCCTCCATCTCTCCCCACCTACCTACCCCTCCCTCCCTCCCTCCCTCCTCTCTCTCTCTTTCTTCTTTCTTTCTTTCTTTCTTTCTTTCTTTCTTTCTTTCTTTCTTTCTTTCTTTCTTTCTTCTTTCTTCCTTCCTTCCTTCCTTCTTTCTTTCCTTCTTTCCTTCTTTCTTTCTTTCTTTCTTTCTTTCTTTCTTTCTTTCTTTCTTTCTTTTTCTTTCTCTCTCTCTCTTTCCCTCTTTCTCTCTTTCTTTCCTTCTTTCTCCTCTCTCTCTCTCTCTCTCTCTCTCTCTCTCTCTCAACTTCCTTTCTGTTATTTTTCTATGTTTGTTTGTTGGTTTGTTTGTTTTTGAGGTAGAGTTTCTTTGTATAGCCCTGGCTATCCTGGAACTTGCTTTGTAGACCTGGCTGGCCTTGAACTCACAGAGAGATTCCTGCCTCTGCCTCCTAAGGCGTGTGTCACCACCGGGCTTGGAAAGCACTCTCTGCATAAGCATGGGGAGCTGAGATATATCCCCCAGAACCCATATAAAAGAGCTGAGTGCAGCAGCCAGTGTGCTCAGAACACAGGGCTGGGCAGCCAGATCCAGTTAGGAGCCCAGGGACTTGCTGGGTAGTCAGTCTCGAAAGACAGTGAGCTTCAGGTTCTGTGAGAGACCCTGTCTACAAACCAAGCAGAGGGTGACTGGAAGGAAGATGACTGTCAAGAAAGATTTCAACTTCTGGTCTCTGCCTAAATGCATACTTGTGTACAATGATACACATAAGCAGATGAACACACACATCCAAACAACAACAAAAACAACAACAAACTTATTAAAGGTGTTTAAACATAAAGAAAAACAAATTAAACACAGCCTACAAAGGCACAGCTGGCTGGCTGGCTGCCCACCCTTATTTCTGCACGTTTTTAAAAGAGTCTATCCTACCCCCCTGTTTTTGCAAACTGGTGGTCTTAGCATGACATCAGTTCTGTGTCATTACATATTTTCCAACAGTATCGTCTGTGGTGTGGCGGCTGCAGAGTATTGCATTATTTGATCGTGCCATAACTCATTTAACCACCACTTTTATGAACTATTTATCGACTGCTTTGGTGCCAGCACTCTGCAAGGAATAAATGAATCCAGCAAGGCTCTGCACTTGGAGCAGCAGGCCAAGGAAAAGAGAAGGTCCTGACAACAGCCCCGAAGTCCTGAAGGTTAGCTTGGTCAACGGAACTTATCCAGAAATAGGAGAGAGCCTAGGATTTCAAGCCTTTTGGAACTTCAGAATCCCTCCCTTTACTCACCCCCCCCCCCACCGGAGAGCATTTAAAAAATACATATTACTGGTCCCAGCCTAGACTTTCTGGCTTCTCAAGTGTGGACTGGGCTGTGAGGTTCATTTTTCTTAAGAAAATTGCTGCTGCTGTTCTGGGACCACCTTAAATGCTTTTAAGGTGGTCTTACTTTTTCACTCTGATCAGCAGCTCTTAAAGCATGTCTGCCTGGGTGATGGACGTTTCATACTTTAGCATCCATGATTATATCAGAGGGGAAGTACGGTGGCTAGGAAGGGACACTCTGAAACGACTGCATGCACTCTGCTCGGGTTCTCAGTCTCCTCACCTCAGAGACTTGTATGTTAACTGCCATTGATGACATCACAAAGCAACAGAATGAGCAGTAATCTCTTTGCTATCGTTATTGCAGGTATTGGTTCCTTACTGTAAGTTCCTTGGGTACCATTTATGGTGTTAAGAGTTGGCAGAAAGAGGCTGGAGAGATGACCCAAGGGTTAAGCGCTTGCTTGCTAGGAGGCAGAGGCAGATCTCTAAGCCAGCATGGTCTACCGAGCAAGTTCCAGGGGAGAAAGGGCCATACAGAGAAACGCTGTCTCAATTAAAAAAAAAAAAAAGCAAGCAAACAAACAAACAGAGTTATAAGGACCAGAGTTCATATCCCAGCACCACCCATATTGGGCAGCTCAAAAACACCTGTAACTCCATCTTTGAAAAATTCATCTTGAGGACTCCATATGCTAGTTACTAGAGCAAGAGTACAAAACCCAGGCAGAGCCTATACTGGAGCTGCAGAGGGAAATGCTCTAAAGGGACAGGTTTTAGTGCCACCCAGGATAGGAAGTGATGTCTGCCATCCCTGATGTTGCTTGCTTGCCAAGCCCAGGCCCTGCAGCCTTCTTCAGGGCAGGGCTGATGCTCAGATGGAACAGAATTTGGACAGTGTCTTTGGACAGTCCCTTTATTTTCTAGGATCAGCTCTGTCATCAGCAAAGTGACTTCACATTCCATTGCCTTTGGCTGCAGGGCTGGTGTCAAGCTATGTTTCTGTTTGCTCTGGCAGCCATAGCAAATGAACAGAGCAAGAGCTATACAAACACCTCATCCCTTGGCTCTGGAGGGAAGTCTCAGATTAAGGCAGCCATGGGATTGATTGGTTTCTTTGGAGAGTCCTTTGCCCTCGGTGCCTTTTCTCTTTTCCTATAGAGATTCCAGCCAGGTTGGGTTTGCCTGCCCTAAGGACCTTGAGATGCCTTTAGCATACCTTTAAAGATATTGTTGCCAAATACAGACATTCTAAGCCACTGCGGGTAGGAATTCAATATGAATTTGGAGGAAGGGTGGTACACACCAGCCAGTGTTCAGTTTATTCAAGGAAGGAGTTTAACAAGTAGCATCTAGAAACATGGAGAGGGCAAATTAGTCAGCTAAGTGGGTCTAATGGTATAAACGGCCAGACATGGGTGCTACCATGACCCCATAGAAACTTCAGTTAAGGAACAAGAGGAAGAAAAAGGATGCCAAGCAGTTAAAATACTCTGCAGGACTAGTGAGGCTGTGCCAAGATCCATAAGGATGTATCTGAGCCTTGTCAAGGGTGGGGGCAGGGGGCTGATGGACACCACCTCTGTCCTTGCTGCTAGCCAGGTTAGTCCATGTGACACCACCTCTGTCCTTGCTGCCAGCCAGGTTAGTCCATGTGTGCTCGCCATGCCTGCTGAAGTTTCTCTCTCCCTCCTGGAGTAAGTGCAGCCTGGGCCATATGTGGCTGCTATGAAGACTCAGTTGATAACTTTTATGAAGGGGTTGGTTAGCTTGAAATGACTACATCATAAACCCTTGATAACAATCCATTCTTGGAAACCAATCCTAAGCCAGGCAGTGGTGGCACACACCTTTAATCCCAGCATTTGGGAGTCAGAGGCAGGTGGATCTCTGAGTCCAAGGCCAGCCTGGTCTACAGAGCAAGTTCTGGGACAGCCAGGGGTACAGAGAGAGTCCATCTTAAAAGAAAAAACAAAAAACAAAAAACAAAAACCCAACAGTAGCAGACACTACCAACAAAATGAATCCTAATAAATTTAACTCACTCCTCTACTCATCATGAAAGAATATTTGAACATAAAGGCATTACATGTTCAATGTTTTCTAAAAGCAAAAAAACCAAAAGCCAACCAACCAACCATCCAACCAATATTGAAGAAAATGGGACAAGCTCCCTCTCAACCCTCCCTGGTCTAGAGCTACAGAGATGATCTAACCCTTTACTAGACCATGTCATAATCTAGGTCAATTTGTTGTACTTCTCAGGACCTCCATTGCCCCAGTTGCTTGGTGGAGGTCATAAGCCAATGCCATGTACTTGTGTAAACCAAATGAGTAGATCCAATGTCATCAAAGAGGGGGGAGGCTCAGAGTCAGCTCATAGGATGCATAGGCAGTAGTTACCACCACCACTATCATGAACTTTCATGCAGGGTGCAAAGGAGAGCCAGGACCGGATGGCAGAAGGGGCCAGGATGGCATCCCTGGATCTCCCGGGCCTCCTGGACGCAAAGGTGACACTGGAGAGGCAGGGTGTCCTGGAGCACCAGGTAAAAGTTCCCTTTCTTCTCTTTCCTCTGTCACTGCCGTCTGTGCTGTCAGCAGCATCTAATATGGATGTACACACAGCTTTACCTTGAATACCAGCTCTGCAAGTATCGGGAAAGCTTTTCACATTTCTTATCTTTTGCTAAGAAATCCCATTCACCCAGGAGATGTTTTTATCCTTAGTAACTGTGGGGGAGGGGCTTCTAAGACACCTCTTCTTCATATGGAGGTGAAAAATCTCAGACTGCTTTAAGCCTCTCTGATGAGCCCATTTGCATCTACCCTGCACACTTCCACCCATGTGCTTAGTGTGTATGCGTGTGTGCACATGTATGAGTGTGGTGGCTCTTCGGCAGTTGCTCTCCACCTGGTTTTTCATCCTAGATTTCTTACTGAGTCTGGAGATTGCCAACTGGCAAGGCTGTCCCAGCAAGGAGCTGCAAGCATCCTCCTGTCTCCATGCCGCCAACACTGAGTTCTGGATGCAGTGGGCTTTATTGGAGTTCCTGGGGATCTGGACTCCTTGTTTTACCAAAAGCGATACCAGCCCTATGCGGGCCATTGGTATACTGCATCATTTAGGGAAACTGTCAGGGAATGGAGACTACATGTTTAATTCAGAAGCAATTAAAAAAAATATTTTTCAGTTCTCAGTTGCGTGATCAGCCTTGCAGAAGCACAAAGGCTTTGCTAGAGGGGTTATATTTTTGTGTACTATAGACAGACTAGGGTGCCAGTCTGGAGGGGTAGGCTGTGTCCTGCTCCCCTCTCTTTCCTGATGTTGAGTATGATGCTGAAACAGAGATATTCGAAAATGCCTATTAAATGTGGGCTTCCCCCGTCCCGTTTTATCTTTCTCTAGGCCCTCCTGGTCCAACTGGTGATCCTGGGCCCAAGGGGTTTGGCCCTGGATCCCTCAGTGGCTTCCTCCTGGTTCTCCACAGTCAGACAGACCAGGAACCGGCCTGCCCCGTGGGCATGCCTCGGCTTTGGACAGGGTACAGCTTGTTGTACATGGAAGGACAGGAGAAGGCACACAATCAAGATCTTGGTATGGATACCTCAAGAATAAGCTGTCATGTGCTGTAAGGGGTCATTCATGCTCTGGCTCAGAGAAAAAAACCTAGGAGTCAACCTTGACACTTTAATCAACTTCTTAATACTAATCTTCCACAGCTTTATTACCAAAAAAGGAAAAACTGAAAGAAGATCAAGCCTGCTATGCTAATTCTCATGACCCTGTTAGATGCCACAGAGGCTCATTCTGGTGCCTATTTAATCCTGTTGTTTTGTTGTTGATGTTGTGGTGGTGTTGGTTGTTTTGCTTGTTTGTTTTGCTTCGTTTTGCTTGTTTTGCTTCGTTTTGTTTTGTTTTGTTTTGAGACATGGTTTCACTAGGTAGCCCTGGCTGACCTGAAACTGTGTAGAATAGGCTGGCCTCAAACTCACAGAAGCCTGCCTGTTTCTGCTTCCTAAGAGCTGAAATTAAAGGCGTGGGATACCACAAGCATGAGCCTTGATTGTGTTTTTTTTTTTTTTTTTTTTTTTGTATTTGTTTTTAGTAGTCTTCTGCAATGGGATAGATGTAACTTCGCTATAGAATTCGATTTTTAATGTTACTAAATGTAAATTCTTTAATTGGGCATGTTGAGTCCCCATGATAAGGTATGGACTAGCTGAAGGCAGAACTTGTTGGGCTATGCTACAGCACTGGCAAGCATTGACTCTTAACCCTGTTCTGTTTTGTTTGGGATCACCAGACTAAGCACCAGTCCTCTGTGCTCCTTCCCATCTTTCAACAGCAGATTTGTAAGCTGCAGGACTTGATGTCAAGGCGTATAATTACAGTGACAGGGATGGTGGACACAGGGAGTGTGTCAGCCAATGGGTCAGTTGATAGTTAGGTGGGTCTCACTGCCTTCACCAGGCTGGTTCCTAGCTAGTAAGAGGATGACGATGTGGCAGCCTGATGACTGACAGATGTTCAGACACCCATCTTTATTTTCTGCTTGGTACTGCCACCACACTACCTGGCTTGGATGCCTAGATTCCTTCAGGATGGGGTGGGGGTGGGTGGAGAGAAGAAGAAATATTTATCTTGAACCTGCTTTCTCTCTCCTCCTAATATCGGGTACTTTCCTTGCCCTGGTTGGGCTGTAACATCTATCTAAAAGTTCTGTAGAACTCCCCTAGGTAAAATCAAAGCCCCTTGACAAGACTGCCAAAGCCCACATTCTGTGGTCTGAATTCTCTCCAGATACCAAGAGACGAAGTCACACATATGCACTCTCCCTGGCTCCCACAAGCCACCACTGAGCTCTAAGCTGATGCTCTGTGTTCTCTGGCTCTCTCCATCTCAGCATCCTCTTCGAATGGTCACCACCATCTCCAAATCTGGTTCCATCATTTTCATCTTTGGTATCCTGGTTTAGAATAGAGTCTAGTCATCCTTATGGGAGTTTTGGGCAACCCTCACCTCTCATCCACAGGGATTCTCTGTCTCGTCTGTGACCATCTGTTTGCTCATTTGTACTGAGAAGACAAATGTATCTGTGGTCATCTCTAGCCCTTGGTGGGTTGTTGGGCTCCAGGGAGAGGAATGAATGATGGAGGCTCGTCTACAGATCAGGGAGGTGGCCAAAGCAGCAGTCGGCTCAGGCATGGTTCTCCATAGGCATCTGTAAAATGCCACATGTGTCTACTTGCATTCAACTAGCTGCTCATATACTGTGTTTCTTCTTCTCTCCAAGGTTTGGCAGGCTCTTGTCTTCCTGTGTTTAGCACTCTGCCCTTTGCCTACTGCAACATCCACCAAGTGTGCCACTATGCCCAGAGAAATGACAGGTCCTACTGGCTGTCCAGTGCAGCTCCTCTTCCTATGATGCCACTCTCAGAGGAAGAGATCCGCCCTTACATCAGCCGCTGTGCGGTGTGTGAGGCCCCAGCACAGGCCGTGGCGGTCCACAGTCAGGACCAATCCATCCCACCGTGTCCACGGACATGGAGGAGCCTCTGGATTGGGTACTCATTTCTGATGGTGAGTCTCCTGCCCTTGAATCTTATTCCTGTCTAGATAGTAGTACTGTGTAGAAACCAGAGGATATGAGGCCATGCAAGCTACTGCAGACTAAGGACTGCTGAGATTTAGAGCCATCATTATTGCTTTTATCTTTTCTCATCAATTATTCTATTGGTAAGTCTGGTAGAAGATGGATTTATTTCAGCCATCAGTGAAATTGGCTCTATTTGGCACGCACACACGACACACTTCCTACTGCTCTTCAGCAGATTGTAAATTGTTCTTTATGGAGTGACTTAAGGAGGAATTTTAGAGTAGAGCCAGACCTGGGCATGCCGCTGGTTCTGTCCTGGTGGTCTTGAGTACCTGAGCCCTAATTCTTTATCCTTGTCTGGGTAGCACACTGGAGCTGGGGACCAAGGAGGCGGGCAGGCGCTGATGTCACCTGGCAGCTGCCTAGAGGACTTCAGAGCTGCACCGTTCCTTGAATGCCAGGGCCGACAGGGAACCTGTCACTTTTTTGCAAACGAGTACAGCTTCTGGCTGACCACCGTGAACCCAGACCTGCAGTTTGCCTCTGGCCCGTCACCAGACACCTTGAAAGAAGTTCAGGCCCAGCGCCGGAAAATCAGCAGGTGCCAGGTTTGCATGAAGCACAGCTAAAGAATTCAAAACATGCCAACATGCCAACCTGCATCAAGGCAGACATCCAGTGGAAGACAAACTTCCTCAACTATGCCAGCAAATTCAGTGGTGCTCTCTCCAGACTACTGCCATGCCTTGTCTCAGCGTGGTTATTCCCAGCCTCCTCTCCTCCTCTCCTCCTCCTCCTCCTCCTCCTCTATGGATCAAGCAAACACTGTACATATGGAGTTGTTTCCCCCCCCCCTTCTCCTTTTATTGAGATGATAGAACAGGCTTTATTTGAACATGTGTTAATTCCCAGAAAAGCAAGCGGATGACAAAGACCAGATTATAAACTCCATTCATTGGTCGATAGAGTCTCAAACAACTGAAGTCAATTATTCTGTAATCCATTGGGCTTCTGGCTAGATTTTATAGGAAAAAATATATATATAAATAGGTCAACAAATGAAGCGACGAAGTAGAGATTTTTCAGTGTTTCAAAATGATTCCCTCTATAATCTTTTTTTTTTAAGCCAGGCACTTTAAATAATTGTAAGACCATGGCCCAAAGAGGTTTTTAAAAAGGAGGAAGAAAAAGAAAACCAACCTTTCTACACTGCCAGCATTAGCAGATCATTTCAAAGCAGAAATGGGTCATTATGCAGGAAGGCCTGCAGTCCTGTATTCCGGAGCCTCGAGATTAGCATAAACACTTCACAGATGAATATAAAACATTATGTTCTCTTCTGCATTTTACAGAGAATGGAAATGCCTACTTTGGCAACCCCTTTGAAAAGTAGCAATTATCGAAAAAATATATTCAATAAGGGATTAGGGGCCTAAAAGCTATTAATGAATATTAAGGTAGTGATTCACAAAAATTGACTCCCCGTCCCAGGGAACTCGCAAACAGACCACTTTTCCCCAGTCGGGGGCCAGCATGTCCTCCTGCTAATGGGACTGAAGCCACATGGGGCTTGCTCAGGCAAGGGAGAGCCTGATGCAAAGCCACTGGCTCTCCTTCCCAGGAGAAACTGTGAGGCTCCTCCTCCAGATGGATAATGGTGACTCACTCTGGAAGTGACAGGGCTATCATTATGCAGAAAATTAAGGGCTGACTTAATTAAACTTAGGTAAGAAGATTCATTTATGTCAGGGTCACCCCACCAGGAAAGCATGGGGCTCTCTTGAACAGAAACAAAGACTATAGCCAATCTGAATTTTGTGTCCCTGTGATTTTTTTTTTTAAATGGGAGCATCTGTCTCTCCAATTTTCAAACATTCTTTATATTGTATTAGCATCATGGCAAGACAGTTGTTTGACACTGGTACTTAGCAGCTCCTGTACACGGGTAGGATCCCTGTCAATTTGCAGTGACTTTTCTGCATACCAAAAGGTCTGCTTGCTATCAAGTTGGGGATGTCTACAAACCACAACTTGAAAGGTTTGCTAGGAAAGATTTTTTTTTTTGAAACTCACCTTCCTCAGCCAAAGTAAAATTGTCATTTTAATGGAAAGGAAGGATTTTTTCCCCCCTGAGAGAGACACTCATGTCAGAGCTCACTTTTCACTGCACTTAAGAATAATTGAAAGAAAAACTCAATTAAAATTTGGTTTCTGAGGCTGCGGAGGCGACTCGGGCTAACAGCACTTACTGCTTTTTCGGAGGAGGATCTGAATTCAGTTCCTGGCACCCAGTAGCTGGCTCCCAGTCACCAGGAACTCCAGTTCCCCTTTCTGGCTCCCAGGGGCCCTTCTGTACCCATGCAAACACCCACCCACAGACATACTCATACACATAGAAACAAAAGTAAATAATGATACTTCTAAAGAGTGTTTGCCTTGCCATCATTTGGCCAGTGATGAATTCCTTCATGCAGAATACATTTAGCATTTTTTTTTATCTCTGTAGGATGTCTATGGGATGGCATTTTAAGATAACTTTCTGGTTAATAACATTTTTATTATGTTTTAAGATAGCATCCCAGTCTATAGTTCAAGTTGGCCTGAAACTTGCTACATAACCTCACATTGGCTTCAATATCCTGGCAATTGCCTGGCATCCCGGAAGTGTTAGAAGCCCAGCCTTTTAAAAAGAAACACGGTTTTCGTTTTGCTTTGAAGACGTTGTCTCTGCTTGGTCTGGAACTTGCTATATAACCAGGGCCAAACATCTCTATTTTAACATAAAATATTTTCTTGATGTAGCAGAAGTTTTCCTATTGACCCATTTGGTTTTAAGTTCAATGCTGTGCATGTTAAATATTTTTTGAGTGTCCATTTCTTCTTTATTTACATTACTCTTACATTTCCAGATTCTACATTTATCATTCTAAACCAGGCCTGAACTTGGCCTGAGAACATGTTCCCGGAAGAGGTGGTTGGGAATAGATGAACTGTTAGAACACACGTGCCTAGCTACATAACAATGTTAAACCCTTCAGCCTTGCTGCTAGAATATTAACATGCTTCAAGTAAGTTATGACTAGTTGAATTAAGAGGGCAATTTAGCTACTCAAGATAGTGAGCATGAAACACTTCAAAGTATAGACCCCACGGTCCTCCTGTGAATAGCACAAGGATTACCGATGTATTTAGAAATGGTCCAGAAGGCAAAACCCTAGGAAAAGCACTCTGGGGACAGAAGAGTGTGTTATCTTAAAAAAGTTATCTTTTCTCTTTCCACCTGGCTGTATAGCAATGTTTTTGGAACAGCCTCACTCAGTGGGGACCACGAACAAAGCTTTGCATATATACTAATCCATGACTGTGCTGGTCTTATCTAAATGTCCTTTTCAAGACCTCCGCCCTTGACTGGCTGGAATGTGCCTAGATCCCTAGTGGGAATTACTTTAGGGCTCCGTACTAGAGCATAGATGGGGTGTTTCATTCTGGCATCTCATTCTTGGTAAGCAGAAGCCACCTGGGATCCAAGCTTCTTGTGGTTGGTTCCCCAGACTGAAACTCACATCCCTGCTTGTGTGGGTTGCTATCCCCTCTCCATGCTTCTTGCTCTCACCCAGATTTCCACCTAGCCTCGTATAGGAGATGTCTCCAGTTTGGAATTCCAGTCATCCTCTAAGTTCCATCCAAGTTAGACTGTTATCTTTTGGCTTAAAATCCTGAATGACTACACTGCCTATGCAGTCCAAGATGACTTCACATGGGGTAAGAGGTCCACTGTGAACTGAGGTTCATTGTCATTCTTGTTAGCATGAGCTGCACACAGCTCTGCAGACACTTGCATACCTTTGTGTCTTTGGCTCCATTTTTGTGCCATCTGTGTCCTCCCTAGGGCCCACTGGTTTGATAGACACACTGGTTTGTCCTAACACAGTGGATTAGTGGCAGGTATATGAACTTCCCAAAGAGACTGGGGGGCTGGCTGTCTCCTCTCTGTTCCGTCTCTAATGTCTCAGGACACTTCTTTCATTCCGTAGGTAAAAACTGAAGCCCCTGTGGGGCAGGGACCATGCTTTGCTGGTGTTTGGGAGCCTATTAGTAGCACATGAATGAGCTATTATTGGCTTGATTATTTCATTCAGTAACAATTTCTTAAGTCTCTGACGTACAGCTCTCCATATAGGATCACACTGGTAAAAGGGTTACCGGCATTAACCTGTTTTACTTCAGAATATCAGAAAGTTAAACATAGCTACACACCCATAATCTCTTAATACAATTATCACCATAATGCCAACCGACAAGCACTGACCCTTCCTCACTGCACAGTCAATTACTTCTCTGGCTACAAGAATAGTGAAAAAAAATGACTTGTGAATGGGGTGGACCCTGATTTTAATCCCCTTTCAACTGCGTTGCCTTAGGTGAGTTCTGTTAAATTGCACTCTTTTATAAGATAGGACATTAACACTCATGTCGAGAATTAAGGTTGGATTATTACCTACCTAGTGCATAGAAGTCACCATTCACTAAGTATGGGCACGTCTCCTATTTAAAATAAGGTGTTTTAATATGAAAATTATTTCCTGCTCCCCCCAATCCCCACAACAAAATGACGTGTTGATTTTCACAGCATATAGATTACTGATTAGAATTATTTATACATAGCCAGTCCTAATGTCTGCTTTATTTCAAGTCACAGAGTTACTGTTCCACACAAAGCATCCCAATCTCCTGCAGGGCCATTATGAGTAAGGCCTGCAGGGGACTAGCAATCCACATTTTAAAAAAAGTCAGCATTCTGCAATGGTCACTGCTACTATCTGCAAGGAACTCTGCGCGGTGCATTTTAAACCAAGACATCTGGCTGCCACGCCCATGTGAAATGCTTGAATTTTATGGTGCTTAAATATTTAATGATTCGTCGGAAAAAATGTGAAGCATGTCCATTTAAATTGCATCCGTGTCTCTAAACCATGGTTTTAAAGTAAAAAATTTTTATCGCGTCACTTTTGCCAAGATGCCCGATCTACTACTAAAGCATAAATATTTGCTTTATTGTCACGTACAATGTGACTGATTATAGATAAAACTCTGTGGCGGCTCCCAAGACTACTGTTGTTGATGAATGTATTTTCTTGTAAGCTAAAGTGGGTTTCCTCTTACATGTGTATGTATGTGTTCTTGTGTATAGACACATTATATGAAGTTGTGTGTATGTATGTATTACGTGTATGTAGGAACAACTCTAAACGGTTGTTCCTCAGGTGCCATTTGAATGAAAAAGAAATAAAAGGAAAGAAAATGACTGCTTATAACGTATGGTGGGAGGAGAAAGCTTATTACAGATTATTATGTGGGAGATCATAGCCAGAGACTGGGACTTCTGGGAGAGACATGGTAGACATGGCCAGACTGAAATGGGTCATGGTGGGAGAAGGGGAGGGCAAGGGAGAGGAGGAGGGCAGGGGCAGCCAGGCGCAGAAGCCAAGAAGCCCAAAGGTACAAAAATAGTGTGTAACCAAAACAGTTGGATTATATAGGGAAGAGCAGCCCTGGCCTTTTGGGCTGGAAAGTTTGGGGCAGGGGGTATGCCAGGCAGGAGGGTCCTATAATAGGTAAGGACTGAGAGATGCAGGGAGAGCCTGGTTGCCAGCATCTGCTACTGTATGTTAAATAGGACCTCAGTCAGGTTTGTAACCTAACACCATCCACCTTGTTTTTTGAGACTGGTTCTCCAGGGGCTCTAAATTCACCAAGCAGGCTAGCTTGTTGGCTAGGGAGCTCCAGGTAACTCATCTGTGTCTCTGTCCTCAATGCTGGAATTACAAGCATAAGCCACCATGCCTGGCTGCTTTAATGTGGGTTCTGGGAGATTTAACTCACCCTCATGGCAAACACTTATGAAAGAGCTATCAGCCAAGTACCTCCCCACTCCCTATTTTAAATCTACCCTGTGGTCTACCCTTAGAACTGACTTAGGAGATAAAACAAGGTGATCTGTAGAAGGGGAGCAGTCAGGGCTGGGGGAAGTAAGACTCTGAGGATCTGTGAAGCATAGCTCTCTATTTAGTGTTAGGTGGGGAAATGAAACCAGGCCTTGGGCAAGAGGGATGCATCAATCACAGGCCTTGGGCTGTATGGGTCTCAGCCTCCCATTGGCCTTAGTTGTTATGCTAGTTAAGCAAGAAGAGACTGCCTACTTGCAAGGTTATTTGCAGGGTGTGAAGGGCGACTGTAGAGCTGTATAATGTAAGGCAGTGTTACTTGTAGCCTCCCTGTGCTATGAGCTTTTCATTGCTATGATGAATGCCTGAGAGAAACAACATAAAACTATAGTGTATCTGGACACGGTTTCAGTCCAAGTTTGGCTGGATAAACTGAAGTCTCATACAGTGGGAGAGGTAGCAGAGATGGCTCACCTCCTGGTGGATAAGAAACAGACCCAGAGCTCAGGAGCAGGGAGCGCCATCTTGGTTCCAGGACTCCGCCGAACTTAGGAACTTAGTCTGCACAGGTGAGAATGTGCACCACAGAGGCAGACAGCTTCTGGGACAGGCGGGAGCCACAGAGCTGCTGAGGCAGCACCCTTTTGGGGCCGCAGACATCCGACACCCTCCCAGCCGGAGGACAATGGTCCGCCCTGCACGGGAGCCCTCTGCCTCAGGAGCAGGGAGCGCCATCTTGGATCCGGGACTCCACCGAACTTAGGAACTTAGTCTGCACAGGTGAGAGTGTGCACCACAGAAGCTGACAGCTTCTGTGACCTGCCAAAGCAACACAGCATCTGGGAAAGGTCCTGTTTTGGGCCTTCTTCTTTGGCCAGGAGGAGGTCCAAACACCAGATATCTGTGCACCTTCCCTGTAAGAGGAGAGCTTGCCAGCAGAGAGTGCTCTAACCACTGGAACTCAGAGGAGAGAGCCTGTCTCCCAGGTCTGCTGATAGACATTAATCAGAATCACCAGAAGAACAATCTCTAAACAGAGACAACTATAACAACTAACTCCAGAGATTACCAGATGGCGAAAGGTAAATGTAAGAATCTTACTAACAGAAACCAAGACCACTCACCATCATCAGAACCCAGCACTCCCACTTCGCCCAGTCCAGGGCACACCAACACACCCGAAAAGCTAGACCTGGATTTAAAAGCATATCTCATGATGATGGTAGAGGACATCAAGAAGGACTTTAATAACTCACTTAAAGAATTACATGAGAACATTGCTAAAGAGCTATAAGTCCTTAAAGAAAAACAGGATAACACAATCAAACAGGTAGAAGTCCTTAAAGAAAAACAGGAAAAGACAACCAAACAGGTAGAAGTCCTTAAAGAAAAACAGGAAAACACATCCAAACAGGTGATGGAAATGAACAAAACCATACTAGACCTAAAAAGGGAAGTAGACACAATAAAGAAAACCCAAAATGAGGCAACACTGGAGATATAAAACCCTAGGAAAGAAAACTGGAACCATAGATGCGAGCATCAGCAACAGAATACAAGAGATGGAAGAGAGAATCTCAGGTGCAGAAGATTCCATAGAGAACATCGGCACAACAATCAAAGAAAATGGAAAATGCAAAAAGAACCTAACTCAAAACATCCAGGAAATCCAGGACAAAATGAGAAGACCAAACCTACGGATAATAGGAGTGGATGAGAATGATGATTTTCAACTCAAAGGACCAGCAAACATCTTCAATAAAATTATAGAAGAAAATTACCTAAATCTAAAGAAAGAGATGCCCATGAACATACAAGAAGCCTACAGAACTCCAAATAGACTGGACAAGAAAAGAAATACCTCCTGACACATAATAATCAGAACAACAAATGCACTAAATAAAGATAGAATACTAAAAGCAGTAAGAGAAAAAGGCCAAGTAACATATAAAGGCAAGCCTATCAGAATTACACCAGATTTCTCACCAGAGACTATGAAAGCCAGAAGATCCTGGACGGATGTTATACAGACACTAAAAGAACACAAATTCCAGCCCAGGCTACTATACCCAGCCAAACTCTCAATTAACGTAGATGGAGAAACCAAAGTATTCCACGACAAAACCAAATTCACACATTATCTCTCCACGAATCCAGCCCTTCAAAGGATAATAACAGGAAAAAACCAATGCAAGGACGGGAACCACACCCTAGAAAAAACAAGAAGGTAATCCCTCAACAAACCTAAAAGAAGACAGCCACAAGAACAGAATGCCAACTTTAACAACAAAAATAACAGGAAGCAACAATTACTTTTCCTTAATATCTCTTAATATCAATGGACTCAACTCCCCAATAAAAAGACATAGACTAACAAACTGGCTACACAAACAAGACCCAACATTTTGTGGTTCCAGGAAACTCATCTCAGAGAAAAATAGACACTACCTCAAAATGAAAGGCTGGAAAACAATTTTCCAAGCAAATGGTATGAAGAAACAAGATGGAGTAGCCATTCTAATATCTGATAAGATTGACTTCCAACCCAAAGTCATCAAAAAAGACAGGGAGGGGCACTTCAATCACATCAAAGGTAAAATCCTTCAAGAGGAACTATCAATTCTGAATATCTATGCTCCAAATACAAAGGCAGCCACATTCATTAAAGAAACTTTAGTAAAGCTCAAAGCACACATTGTACCTCACACAATAATAGTGGGAGACTTCAACACACCACTTTCACCAATGGACAGATCATGGAAACAGAAACTAAACAGGGACGCAGTGAAACTAACAGAAGTTATGAATCAAATGGATCTGGCAGATATCTACAGAACATTCTATCCTAAAACAAAAGGATATACCTTCTTCTCAGCACCTCATGGTACCTTCTCCAAAATTGACCACATAATTGGTCACAAAACAGGCCTCAACAGATACAAAAATATTGAAATTGTCCCATGCATCCTATCAGATCACCATGGACTAAGGCTGATCTTCAATAACAAAATAAATAATAGAAAGCCAACATTCACGTGGCAACTGAACAACACTCTTCTCAATGATACCTTGGTCAAGGCAGGAATAAAGAAAGAAATTAAGGACTTTTTAGAGTTCAATGAAAATGAAGCCACAACATACCCAAACTTATGGGACGCAATGAAAGCATTTCTAAGAGGAAAACTCACAGCTCTGAGTGCCTCCAAAAAGAAACTAGAGAGAGCACACATTAGCAGCTTGACAACACATCTAAAAGCACTAGAACAAAAGGAAGCAAATTCACCCAAGAGGAGTAGATGGCAGGAAATAATCAAACTCAGGGGCGAAATCAACCAAGTGGAAACAAGAAGAACTATTCAAAGAATCAACCAATCAAGGAGCTGGTTCTTTGAGAAAATCAACAAGATAGATAAACCTTTAGCCAGACTCACTAGAGAGCACAGGGAAAGCATTCTAATTAACAAAATCAGAAATGAAAAAGGAGACAAAACAACAGATCCTGAAGACATCCAAAACACCATCAGATCCTTCTACAAAAGGCTATACTCAACAAAACTGGAGAACCTGGATGAAATGGAGAAGTTTCTAGACAGATACCAGGTACCAAAGTTGAATCAAAATCAGGTTAATGATCTAAACAGCCCTATATCCCCCAAAGAAATAGAAGCAGTCATTAATAGTTTCCCAACCAAAAAAAGCCCAGGACCAGATGGGTTTAGTGCAGAGTTCTATCAGACCTTCAAAGAAGATCTAATCCCAGTTCTTCACAAACTATCCCACAAAATAGAAACAGAAGGTACTCTACCCAACTCATTCTATGAAGCCACAATTACTCTGATACCTAAACCATAAAAAGATCCAACAAAGATAGAAAACTTCAGACCAATATCCCTTATGAATATTGATGCAAAAATCCTCAATAAAGTTCTTGCTAACCGAATCCAAGAACACATCAAAACAATCATCCATCCTGACCAAGTAGGTTTCATCCCAGGGATGCAGGGATGGTTCAATATACGGAAATCCATCAACGTAATCCAGTATATAAACAAACTCAAAGACAAAAACCACATGGTCATCTCGTTAGATGCGGAAAAAGCATTTGACAAGATCCAACACCCATTTATGATAAAAGTCTTGGAAAGATCAGGAATTCAAGGCCCATACCTAAACATGATAAAAGTCTTGGAAAGATCAGGAATTCAAGGCCCATACCTAAACATGATAAAAGCAATCTACAGCAAACCAGTAGCCAACATCAAAGTAAATGGTCAGAAGCTTGAAGCAATCCCTCTAAAATCAGGGACTAGACAAGGCTGTTCACTTTCTCCATACCTATTCAACATTGTACTTGAAGTCCTAGCCAGAGCAATTCGACAACAAAAGGAGATCAAAGGGATACAAATTGGAAAAGATGAAGTCAAAATATCACTTTTTGCAGATGATATGATAGTATATATAAGTGACCCTAAAAATTCCACCAGAGAACTCCTAAACCTGATAAACAGCTTCGGTGAAGTAGCTGGATATAAAATTAACTCAAACAAGTCAATGGCCTTTCTCTACACAAAGAATAAACAGGCTGAGAAAGAAATTAGGGAAACAACACCCTTCTCAATAGTCACAAATAATATAAAATATCTTGGCGTGACTCTAACTAAGGAAGTGAAATATCTGTATAATAAAAACTTCAAGTCTCTGAAGAGAGAAATTATAGAAGATCTCAGAAGATGGAAAGATCTCCCATGCTCATGGATTGGCAGGATCAACATTGTAAAAATGGCTATCTTGTCAAAAGCAATCTACAGATTCAATGCAATCCCCATCAAAATTCCAACTCAATTCTTCAACGAATTAGAAAGTGCAATCTGCAAATTCATCTGGAATAACAAAAAACCTAGGATAGCAAAAACTCTTCTCAAGAATAAAAGAACCTCTGGTGGAATCACCATGCCGGACCTAAAGCTTTACTACAGAGCAATTGTGATAAAAACTGTATGGTGCTGGTATAGTGACAGACAAGTAGACCAATGGAATAGAATTGAAGACCCAGAAATGAACCCACACACCTATGGTCACTTGATCTTCCAGAAGGGAGCTAAAACCATCCAGTGGAAGAAAGACAGCATTTTCAACAAATGGTGTTGGCACAACTGGTTGTTATCATGTAGAAGAATGCGAATCGATCCATTCCTATCTCCTTGTACTAAGGTCAAGTCTAAGTGGATCAAGGAACTTCACATAAAACCAGAGACTCTGAAACTTAAAGAGGAGAAAGTGGGGAAAAGCCTTGAAGATATGGGCACAGGGGAAAAATTCTTGAATAGAACAGCAATGGCTTGTGCTGTAAGATCGAGAATTGACAAGTGGGACCTCATGAAACTGCAAAGCTTCTGCAAGGCAAAAGACACCATCAATAAGACAAAAAAAAAAAAAAAAAAAAAAAAAACACCAACAAATTGGGAAAGGATCTTCACCTATCCTAAATCAGATAAGGGACTAATATCCAATATATATAAAGTGCTCAAGAAGGTGGACTCCAGAATGTCAAATAACCCCATTAAAAAATGGGGCTCAGAACTGAACAAAGAATTCTCACCTGAGGAATACCGAATGGCAGAGAAACACCTGAAAAAATGTTCAACATCCTTAATCATCAGGGAAATGCAAATCAAAACAACCCTGAGATTCCACCTCACACCAGTCAGAATGGCTAAGATCAAAAATTCAGGTGACAGCAGATGCTGGCGAGGATGTGGAGAAAGAGGAACACTCCTCCATTGTTGGTGGGATTGCAAGCTTGTACAACCACTCTGGAAATCAGTCTGGTGGTTCCTCAGAATATTGGACATAGTACTACCGGAGGATCCAGCAATACCTCTCCTGGGCATATATCCAGAAGATGTCCCAACTGGTAAGAAGGACACATGCTCCACTATGTTCATAGCAGCCTTATTTATAATAGCCAGAAGCTGGAAAGAACCCAGATGCCCCTCAACAGAGGAATGGATACAGAAATTATGGTACATTTACACAATGGAGTACTACTCAGCTATTAAAAAGAATGAATTTATGAAATTCCTAGCCAAATGGATGGACCTGGAGGGCATCATCTTGAGTGAGGTAACACAATCACAAAAGAACTCACACAATATGTATTCACTGATAAGTGGATATTAGCCCAAAACTTAGGATACCCAAGATATAAGATACAATTTGCTAAACGCATGAAACTCAAGAAGAATGAAGTCCAAAGTGTCAACACTATGCCCCTTCTTAGAATTGGGAACAAAACACCCATGGAAGGAGTTACAGAGGCAAAGTTTGGAGCTGTGATGAAAGGATGGACCATCTAGAGACTGCCATATCTAGGGATCCATCCCATAATCAGCTCCCAAACGCTGACACCTTTGCATACACTAGCAAGATTTTGCTGAATGGACCCAGATATAGCTGTCTCTTGTGAGACTATGCCAGGGCCTATCAAACACAGAAGTGGATGCTCACAGTCAGCTATTGGATGGATCACAGGGCCCCCAATGGAGAAGCTAGAGAAAGTACCCAAGGAGTTAAAGGGATCTGCAACCCTATAGGGGGAACAACATGAACTAAGCAGTACCCTGGAGCTCTTGTCTCTAGCTGCATATGTATAGAAAAATGGCCTAGTAGGCCATCAGTGGAAAGAGAGGCCCATTGGACTTGCAAACTTTATATGCCCCAGTACAGGGGAACGCCAGGGCCAAAAGAATGGGAATGGGTGGGTAGGGAAGTGGGGAGGGCTATGGGGGACTTTTGGGATAGCATTGGAAATGTAGTTGAGGAAAATACGTAATAAAAAAAATTAAAAATTAAAAAAAAAGAAACAGACCCAGAGAGACCAAGCTTGGCTGAGGCATACAGCCCCCAAGCACATGCCTGGACTGGCTTACTCCAACTAGGGTCCGCCTCTGAAAATTCCCATCACTTCTCAGCAGCAACACAAGCCTGCACCCATCAGCTTGATTGGGGGGGGGGGAATGAACAGAAGGATTGTTTCGTATCCAAACTGCAAGTGTGCACTGTTAAGCATGGGTATTCCCGGTATAATTATCTGGAAAAATAGAAAATATTCGAAAATGGGTGATAAAATGTCACACTGGTCTCAGAGAAGCCAGTCTACTTTAGACAGATATAACTAGATATGGAGAAGATGGCTCATCAAGTCAGTGAAGTGCCTATGGCATAGGAATGATGATCTTAGTTTGAGACCCAACACCTGTGTATGATCAAGCTTGGTCCATTCCTGAATGTCTTAATCCTAATACAGGTGGATCCCTGAACTCTGGCTAGATAGTCTATGCTCAACAGAGTGTCTGGTTCGGTGAGAGACCTTGCCTTGAAAAATAAAGGGATGATACTGGAGGCTGGAGAAGGGACAAGGACACGGGCTGCTCATTTGGAGATGAACCAAACTGGAATTTGTTTTACATTATCCATGTTGAGCAGCTCACTAGTCTCATGCTCTCTCTCTCTCTCTCTCTCTCTCTCTCTCTCTCTCCCTCACACACACACACACTCTATCTCTCTCTCTCTCTCACACACACACACGCACATACACACACACAAACACACACTCTCTCTCTCACACACACACACTCTCTCTCACACACATACACATAAGCACATGCATACACACACACTCACACACACACACTCTCTCTCTCACACACATACACACACACACTCACATACACACACTCTCTCTCACACACACACACTCACACACACACACAGTCATACACACACACACACACACACACACACACACACACACACGCATGATTGCAATGCATGGTTACATTCATGCACTTGAGAAGCAGTTTGCCTTACTACCCATCATGATTTGAATGAGGTTCTTTCCACTTCAGCCCTTAAGTATTTACTGGTTCAGAGATTTCAAAGTACTGCTGAAGGCCCAGTGAGGTCAGACAAGAGGATTACAGCCCCAGCTCCTGCCCTGGAAAGGAAGATGTGCTCTCATGGCACAACCAAGTATCTCCAAGTCACACGTGCATACCAAGAGACACAGACCCGACCAAAACAGCAGGTCTGTGATGGGAGCTGTGGTCTCTCTGAAAGGTTGCCTCCGGAAGGGATGGCATGAGGACAGAGAGGGCTGATGGACAGGAGATGCTGCTCCTTACACAACACTGAAAGGACCCTAGCATCCAGGCACTCACAGCCTGGATGGTGAGACCAGTGTGAGAAGGCTGTTAAGAATGAATGGGATGAGGTCCAGGGTGGCTGGGAGCCCAGTGGTTGAGGTTAATGGCTCTGACCTTTCCCATTTGTCAACACACAAACAATAAAAGATATCCGGAGGATGAGTGGTATTTCTAAAATGGGTTCTGGAAGCCCAACTGGCAACAGTGGTTGGAGTTGAGTGAAGAGGTATTTTAAGTATTGAGCAAAGCAATGAATCGAAAGACTTCAAGGTCCTTCCAAGCTTAGAGTTTGTGATTCTAAAATACTGGCAAATAAAAAAAAAGTTGGGGCAGTGAGAATTAGGTTAGAAAATTTCTGCAGTGGCCCATGGGAAGGAATAGAATGATATACTTACGAGTAATTGAATACATTTCTTTCCTGAACACCGACTCCTAAGAGAGGTCGACTCTATATGCTGGGGTCACCTCTGTCACTCCATAGCCAACTCCCCTGGTCAGATACTACTAAGCCTAGTCATTTACGGCTTCGTTCCAGCCTCAGCAGCAGACATTCTCATGAACAACTTTGCAAATCACAGGCAACGCATGGAAAGTTGTCAAGAGGAAGCAGTTTTACCTAGTCCTTCCTCTTGAGAGCCAGGGAAGATGCTGAATGAAGAGATCTGTTAGGCTGACTGACCACACCAAACTGGGGGAACTGGAAATAAAAGACAGTTGGAAGATTGCTAGTAAAGAACCAAGCTTAAAAACCAGCTCTTGGTGCTTACTCCCTGTTGGAAGCAATTAGCTTCTGCTACTCTTTTTTAGACCACTTCCAGTTTGTTGACATAACTTTGAGCATTCCTTATGGTGGATGGGGCAAACACAAAACAAAAATGTAACAGCAAACAAACAAACAAAAAGAATTCCAGACCCAGAAAACAGTAAGCACTGGCTACAGGCAAGCCCATGACTCAAACAACACAATTATTATCATTTCCAGACCATCTTTATTCTGGAAGACATGTGGTTTTTACTTATCCCTAAAATGACTTTTCCCACATCTGTAATAAACATTTGGTGACATTCCACTCCATAAATAAAGAAAAAGTGCATTTTATAACTACACCATCCAAAATTGGGATTTTCAGTGTCTTTGACTATCAAGTCAAGCAAAGCAACCAGGTACTGTTACTGCATTAAAGCTACATGTACAAGCTAGCAGAATTCTAATAACAAGTGAATAATAACTTTGGTGGGAAAATAACAGTTACTGAGCCTTTTGAGTGTGGAGGGAGGGAGACTGGGAAGGTTGAAGGTCAGTAAGAGGCCGTGTTCTAGGGTCACTCAGAACCACACCACGCACAGACATGACTTGGTGCAGGTATGCACAAATAAGAATAGTGACGTAAGAGTGTTAGGGTAGAATTCCCAGGTGTTAGCAAAAGGTGGCAAGTAGGGAAAAGGTTGTTTCTCATTGTGGTATGGAAGGCAAATGTACAGCCTGAGAGCCAGGGGTAATTTACCTTGACCATTATAATTTAAATGTGTTTGGAGGTACCAGGCTCTTGGGCATAATTTATAATATCAACTAGGTGTGGCTTTCCACCAATTACAAATTAAACTAAGGTGCTCAGGCACCACTGTCTGGATGGCCTGTCTGAATGCTTAGACTCCATGGATTTGCTTAGTCCATTCATATGCACGGGTTAGAGACATTCCAGGTGGGTCCATATTAACAAGTGGGCATGGAGCTACACAGATGGCATGTACCAGCTGTGTCAAATGCATACAGCGGAAACTGAGATGTTAATAGCCTTGAAATGTCGGCCTTGGGCACCAGTGCCTTTTAAAGATGAGCAGTTGTATCTTTATTTAAATACTGTGATTTCTTTCCTTCCTTCTTCCCCCCTCTCTTCCTCCCTCTCTTTTGAGACAGGGTTTTGGTGTATAAGGGTGTGTGTGTGTGTGTGTGTGTGTGTGTGTGTGTGTGTTCTGGCTGGCTTAGAACTCCATACGTAGACCAGGTTGGCTTTGAACTCAGAGATCCTCCTTCCTCTGAATCCTGAGTGCTGGGATTAGAAATGTGTGCCACCATGCCCGGTCTATGATTTTTCCTAATGGACAGAGAGGACTTAGCTTAGGCTTTGTTTTACTGGCTACATGTTTCTTGATGCATTGTATAATCTTCTGAAAGCAGCAGACACTTGCACACATGCTTTAAAAAATAGAATATAAAACTGTAAACAAAGAAAGTCAGTTCCTATGTGCCTGTCCCCCAGAGCTGATGGGTATCACCACTTAGTATTCCATCCTAGGTGTGTGCGTTGTCATTGGAAACTATGCAGGAAGGGCACATTAGAGTCGGAGGAACACCAGTTGTTGTTCCTAACTCCCTTTGAAATAAACGCTCCCTGACTCTGAGGAGGTGGCAACATTCTGTCTTTGCCTTTTAATTCTCAGAACACAAGAAACAGAAAGGCCTTAAGTGACTGGACACAGCACTTCCCTGGGGCATTTTTCAGACACTTGTTTATGACCAACTACAGCCATAGTGGCCAATGAGAAGGCACTTTTATGAAGGAAAAAAAAAATACTTGCTGCAAGGGGGATTCCCTGTGAGAACCCCACTCAACACCTTGGCTTTGCTCTGTGTGTGTGTGTGGCACCTGCTGCCGCTCTGTGGAGTAGTTAAACAAGTCACCCGCTCCTGGAGGGGGTGGCTCCGAACTCAAATTGCTGGTGCCACATGCTATCTAATGAGTGAGTTGGGGTTTTTTCCTACCTTAGATCTTTCTTATTCCCCTCCTGTTAGACATTCTACATGTGGAATAAGGCAGGAGATGTGAATGTCAGGCAGACTTAGTAGCCTGAGCACCCGGAGGAGCCTGCGTGAAAGAGAATGGAACGCCCTGGGAAGGTAGCCACATCCTCTTCCCGAATCACCATGGAAATATGGTGGGAGGACCAGGGGGTAGCACTGTCCCTCCTGCTAAGCCAAGAACCTGGCATGCCAGGCAGAGTGAGGGCTGATCCACTCACCTGGTGAAATAAAGAACCCACTTCCTATTAAGGGCCCAGTCTTCACCGCAGTGTGGATATGCCACTGAGTCTGGAGGGAAGGAGAGAAAAGTGGAAATTGGTCCCATCTGAAGAGGTGACCTTCGGTTTAGGAGTGATCACGGGGCTAGACAGGCCACTCTGGGAAGGCTGTGGGCTTCCTGGGACAAGCCTGGTGTCCAGACATGTCAGCTGGGCTTGTGTATCTGGGCACACAGGGGCCATGGAGTACTTGTTCATGGCAGACAAGAGTGACCTGCAACAGTAACCCTGTGCTCTTCTTTTGTTTAAAACCAATTAGGGGCTTGGGGAGTTAAGTGAATGGGCTCCAATCGCACAGCTGGACTTCCCCTTCATGGTGCCATATCACTGGCCATCAAATCTGTGAAGACGCTGTCTCCTCATTTCTTCTTCTGGTGGGAGCCGGAACCCATACGGCATTGGACCATTTCTGGTATTTCCTGCAAAAAGAAGGCAAAAAAGGGAAATGACACACTGCTATCCATCGTTCTGACATTTACAAGGAGCTGTGTTCCGTAGGATACCAAGAAGAGAAAACCAGCTGTTTTGGTGTCATCTTTATTACAACGTTAAAAAGACACATAACACACAGATTTCAACTTTAGCTGTTAATACTAATTTTGACACAGAGTAAAAGTTTTTAGCATGGTTCGGTCCATGAGCTTAACTTGATTCAGTCTCAGGTTCTTGATACTCAGTCCACGCTGACTTTGTTGTTCTACCATGTTCCATGATATCCATCGTGTCTTAGGGGCTGCTTTCATTTTTTATTTTTTACGACCAACTCAACTAACTCCTCCATAGCCCACTCCTATCTATGCTGGCTGACCTCCCCTTTCCTCCCTGTAAACTGCTGGTACTGCCAGTCTGGGCATCAGAAGCACACCTGGCTGAGACACACACAATGGAGATCAGGAGCAGAGTTAACTGACCCAGTGGCAGTGTGACACAATGTCTCAAGCCAATAGCCTATAGCAACTCATTGCACCCTGTGTCCCTCCCCCACCAAACACACACACTTTGCTAGCTGACACACACAATATAAGCACAATAATTACATGTCACATGACTGAGAGGGAGGCTCTTCAGGCTGTAGACATAGAATACAGTCTAAGAGAGAGTCTAAGCACGTCAGCTGGTATGTGGAGGCATGCTCTGAAAGACACATGCTCCTTGACCTTAAACCCTCATGGAGGAACTTTCATATCCTATATGAAAGTGCCACACCTTTTCACTCCTGGATCTGTGAGCCCTACTAACTGGCTATGAATCTTTCTCTCATCTCCTGGACCTCCAGAGTCTCATCCACTCTTCCAACTTTAGGTCAGCCCTGAAGTCCTCCCCTAATACCAACTTTTTAGCGGTCAGCCATTCTCTGTTAAATTGTCTTCATTCAATAGCTGCCACATTCTGCCAGATAGTGTTAGCATCTGTGCGCACCTCTGTTCTCTCCTATCAGGGACAGAAGCTCTTGAGTTGACAGGGGACATCTCTGATACTTCTCACTCCTAAATACATAGCTGCTGTCAAATAAGTAGGGTCTTAATAGCACTTGCTTATGATTTCCAGGGAGATCTGTCGTGGCTAGACATCATCCACCACAAC
The DNA here is from genome assembly GCF_978045245.1 of Mus caroli. Taxonomy (NCBI): domain Eukaryota; kingdom Metazoa; phylum Chordata; class Mammalia; order Rodentia; family Muridae; genus Mus; species Mus caroli. The sequence goes on along the minus strand of NW_028227256.1, from coordinate 79,471,840 downwards.
TGAGGGCTGACGTGGCTGATTCAGGGAGCAAAGGCTTTGGACTCCCTGGCCAGATGGCAGGGTTCTTAAGAGGGACAAGTGTTGCCTCTGAATGAGAGCAAGTGGGCATGCACTCAACCCTTGGGCATGTGATCCTTCTTGCTCATTCTCCGTAAGTGGGTGTTTTTCAAAGACATCTCATTTATGTTCAAGCTGACAAAGCCGGGGGTGGGGTGGGGACTATCACAGCTATGGTGAGGTATCAGAGAAATCGGGGAAATTGATTTCTGAAATCAGGGGTTGAAGAGTCAGTGTAATCCATGCCTGGAATTTTAGTTGTCAAAGAGAAGTTCACAAAAGGAAGTCAAGACACTTGTATGACTTTGTGTCTGTATTGTTCCAGGGATCCCAGTGCTTACTTCTAATGGTCCTTCCTCTCCCGTAGAGATACCAAGACCATTGTCTTAAGCCTGTGGATTACTTCTTGACGTGAACAACCAAACCGAATAGGAAAGGCCATGAACCCACACTTATCCCTGATAATGAACCTTTACTTCATGGCCTTTTAGTACAGCAAAACATATGTCACTGTCTTAACCTAGATCAAAGATGACAGAGAATAAACACACTTGGGACCTTTCACCATAAACAGTTTATGAATCTTCAGGATTTAAAGTTTCATAGGATACGGTTTTGCAGTCTTTACAGAGGAATTTGTCTTTGTTCAAAAGGGTGCATTTTTGAAATGGCAAATACATGAATCAAATCAACACCAGTTTATTGCTTAGAATTGCTTCATGTAATCAGATCCAAACCCTACTTTGCTGTTTATGGCTGCTTTTTAACAAGGACTTCTTAATTGCACTTATGAACACAGGCCAATCAATCTTTGACAGCCCACTGCACATGGAAAAGGACTCAGAATGAGCTGTGGGGAGAATCAGGAGCAGCTTCAACGTGGCAGAGCTGCCACCAGGCCATAGGCCACAAACCAGAGCAAGTGGGAAGTTCTTCAAGGAAACCAGTGTTCTCTGTTGTATTTCTATGGGAGGATCCATAATTGCCTTTGGGAGGACTAATGCTTTCATGATGGAAAGAAGAAGCAAAGAGTTAGGGGGCAGAGGATGAGGGTTCCACAGGGGCAGTGCTCTCCCCTCCCCTCCCCTTCCCTCTCCCCCTCTCTCTAGACTCATTTGCAGGGCATTCAAGGATAACCAAGGCTTAGCCAACAGAAGAAATGTCATACACCGACTAGAGGACTCCCAACCCTATCCACTCAGAGGTATGAAAGTCACTCCATTTATTTATAGAGTCCTTTCAAGGGCTCCTGTTTCACTCAGCTTTTGTTCCCAATCTTGTCATTCCAGTTCCACTGATGGGCCAATTAAAAGACAGTGACATGTTAGCAAGACAGCTCAGGTCACTTGGCCAGTACAGATGGGAGCCATGCTGGAGCCAAAATTTTCTGACCTCTTACAACCTACCCAACTGCCATCACTTCTGAACCACTGAACCCCATGCCTTCTCACCATGTCTGACCTGCGTCCCTTCATGGATATGTGGACTCACTATGTGAACACAGAGGACCAGGGAGTCCAGTCTAAGCCTACAACACTCATGAGCCCTAGCTAATATCAAAGACACAGGTCTAAAATACCACCTCGTGTTTCATTACGTTCCAATGCAAACCTGAGTAATTTGGTTCTATACGAACACCACAGTGCTATAGTTTCTATCAGCACTACAGCATCAACTCAGGCCTCGAGTTCTGTGTAGTTTTAAACCTCCTTCAAACTCAGTTTCTGGTAACTACCCTCCTACCTGAATTGCTTATTTCAGGATCCACACATTATTCCACTCCTGACAATATTTAGTTTTTAAAGCAGCTTTCAAATATAAATAAATCTCTGATATTCTAAGAGGAATTTTAAGTCAGGTGTCAGTCAGTTATCCATCTGCTGCTTGCTGTGTGTGCTGCGGGTCAGCACGGTGCTGGGACAGGGCTCTGGTCCACTCCGCCATCCAGTCCCTTCCTTTGCATTGATTTTTAAGCACAATTCTGTGGTTTCCAACCACCTACATAATCTACTACTGTTCTCTCTGTTCAGGGACCTTTGGGCATGTCTCAAAGCATCTCAGTCTCTGATATAAGCTCACATTTCTTAGGGATAAGCACAGGGCCTGGGCTGGCTTCATATGGGTGGAAGACGTCTCCAGTTTCATAAAGGGAACATGCTAGTGGAGATTCAGAGATGGCTGCCTGGGTCTGTCTGGGATTCGTGGACATGCCCCACATAAGGCACTTCATGAAGCAGGCCCTGGTTAGTTCCTGTATGAGGGGAGCTGCTGACCAAGGGGGCTGCTGGCCTTCCACTGCTCTGGAATATGACAGCCCAACAAGATCCTTTCTCTTTCATATCAATACAGTAATCATACAGCTGTTCTCAACATGAGAGTCGTGAATTGCATATCAGATATCCTGCATATCAGATAGTTCCATTACAATTCATAACAGCAGCAAATGTACAGTTAAGGAAGTAGTAACAAAGTCATCTTATGGATGGAGCCACCACGATGTGAGGATCTGTGTTAAAGGGTCAAATTAGGAAGGTTGTGACCCTTTATACATGTGACATTTATAGCTACATGTCTTTATAGCTACAGAAGCTTCCCTTATGTTGGTCTTAGTTTCCTAGTTTATGAAATGGGATGGTGAGGGTGGCTTCCTCAGGAGACTTCTCAGAGCAATGGATGGTGCATATACGTTACTTAATAGCATATAATAACCGCTTGTCACATCCCTGATACCATCAGGAATCATACAGAATGTCTGTGTTTGAAGAGAACTAATGCCATACACAAAATAAAATCTCAAGATTAGTTAACTTTAAATAATTAAAAATCATATTAACTTATCCTTTGTGCATCCATGTCTTACCTGCATACATGCCCGTGTATGAGTGGGAGATCCTCTAGAACTGCAGTTATAGACAGTTGTGAGTTGCCATGTAGGTGTTGGGAATTGAACCTGGGTCCTCTGGACAAGCAGCTAGTACTCTAACCACTGAGACATCTGTCCATCCTCAATTAGTAACTTCTTAATGAAAGAGTCCAGTTGTGTTTGTGAGTGCTTTTAGCAGTGATCGGTAGATGTATGGAGCTATTAGCTACTAAACCTTTGCTTTCTATGAAATGAATAGCAAGAAGTAACTAACATACATCACTGGGCAGTACATTTTTGGAAGATGGAGGAGCCTTGGGGCTGTTGGGAAAGTCCAAGTGTCCTGTATGGACCTTTCTTCCATTTAGTTAAATCACACATTGACCATTTATAGGCCCGGATGAAATGGTCCGGCTCTGAAGAGCCTGGCAAAGAGTATTAGTATTTATGAGACTCACCCCATGTCCCTGTAAATGGAGGTCAGACCCCAACCTTACTCAGAGAAACAGTAGGCATGCTTCAAAGGGCCTCAGGAACACTGCTCAGTTTAAGATGGCTTTGCTCGATTACAGCACCAGTAGTGAGCTCAGACAATTTATTGATCTGTGGTTCTTGATGGAAAAATTTCAGTTTTCTACCCTTATGTATAATGCAGTAACCTGTCTATTTTATGGCTAAAGGAAGGGAAGCAATTTTCTCCAGATCAAAATTGCTGAAGAGGCTTGAGAGTTGACTGCCATTCCCCTACTAGTCACCACTGGTGAAAACAGGGGCGTTTAGTTTGCTGGCATGCACAGATCTGCACATGAGCCAAGCACTCACGCCATTCAAATTATACTACCGTGAAGTCATGGGATGGGATCATATCTTTTCCTTAAATTGGAGGGCTGGATGGGGGGGGGGGGAACGGAGGGGGAACTAAATAAACTGCTGGCAGTCTGTGGTTTATCTGTTGAGAAACAGCAGCATGAATTCCTTTGCTCTCTTTCAAGAATGTTACTTTATTAGAATTGCAAAGGCTCCTGAAAGGCCAGCTGCGAAGTCATTTACTTAAAAAGACCAGAAAGGTCTGCACTAACCCCACACTCCAACAGTTTAGAAGGATGATCTTTGAGGGGGGTAGGTGCTTAGGTACAACTTTATTTTCGGGGTTGTTAATTATCATACGATCTCTGTCAAAATGGCCAGTAGTCCACCTAAAACCATGTGACTTTCATACATATGTACATTTCATGATGGCTTGGAAGAAGGGTAACAGACAGTCACAACTTCAACACTGATATTTCCATCTTGCCAACCAACCAATCAAGGCAGCCAACTGTAAACCTCGATCGGCACTTGGGATCTCAGAGTTAACAGCTCTGAGATGGGGCAGCATGACTCTGCTATTATATAGTTCTCTTCCCATCAGATGGTTGATGCGGCGGCCATTTGACACAAGTGACTTCGGAACAACAGGCAAGAAAGCTACTGAGTAAATTAAACTGTCAGGTGTATGATGGTTATTGTTTTTTGTAAATAAAGATTCAGCATATAGTTTAACTCGGCTACATGCCCACCTAAGCATTAACATCCTTCTTTTGGGAGTATATGACTTGATCAATTTTTATGAACTGAGTATGTGAAACTAAACACATAGGAAGAAACACAAATGTCCAGAGCTCAGAAGCTCCCATCCCTTCCTCCTAGAAGGGCACGTGGCTTCCTCTCTTGTTTTATCAAGTTTAAAATACTCTGATCTCTTCATCCTTGGGTCCTCACAGCCATGTTCTTTCCTTTAAAGCCTCTGGGTTGCCTAAGAGTCTTCGCCTCCCTACCTCGTCTCTAGCTTCCCTTCCCTTCCTCCTGTCTTGTATTTCTGTGCCAATTTCAAACACTCGGGTTCATTTTCACCCACAGCATCCACAAAGGAATTCATAAAATGCACTCCGAGGGGCTTCATTCTTTACAGTTGTGAAAGTCATCCACATTGTTCTGTGTGGTCTTGGTCCTACATCTTTTACAGGTGAAGAATTGAGACAGTAGGATTTTAGGTGACTTACCAAAGACACAAGGCTCCTTTCCCTCTTGGTGCCCCAGGCATGTGCTAGCTCCTCAGTTAACACCATGATCTAAATCAGAGGATGCCATTGTCTTATTAGCAGCTAAGGTACTGGATCTGTTTGAAAGCAGTGGGGACCCTAAGTTTCCCCACAAATGCCAGATTTTATTCAGGACTCCTGAATGTAGTACCTCCTGAAGTTAATATCCCCTTTGAGAAAGACTAAGGCACAACACTACCCAGCCCACATAGGTAGTTCACTATGGTTTCTGAAAGCACAGAGTACTTCTGACTTCCTATAGAAACATGGAGGAACAAGAAGGAAGCGGCTAAAAAGAAGAAAGCTTAACAACAAAGTTCCATTCTCACAAGGACTCACTACAACAAGAGAGATTTATTTTAAATAAATGGTTAAAGATTTTAATGTAAGACATACAAGGTAAAAATGTTTAGAAACTCTGTCTTAAATCTCATCAAATTTTTATCCCTTTAGTGGTTTATTGTGAAGAGTTTCAGTGAATTTGAGAATGGTGTTTAAAGGCTTCTCTGGACAGTTAAAAAGGCTTTAGGAGCTTCAATCTGTAACGAGATGGCTTTTGTTAGTAATCCGGAGGTGCCTTGGTTTATCCAATCATGTAAGCTGAATCTGGAGGTTCAAAGAGACTGCTCGCATCCAGGAAGACCTTTTCTTCTTCTGTTCTTTTGGACTTTTCGTTTTTATTACTGGAAATCATTTAGGGACATTCATTGGACAAATACATACAGTCTCCTAGAAAACCAGCCATAGACCCAAAGCCATGCTGTGTCCTTCACTCTGAGTGGCTAATACACAGGAGGCTATGGAGACAGAGAAATGGATACACATCTTCAGACATGGGTGTGAGGCTGTAAGTAAGAATGGAAAATGGAAACTTAAAGGTAAAATACAGAATTCAACTTTGTGCTGTGGTTCTATGAGGAGCAAAACATAAGAAACACACCCAGCCAATGCCAGAGGATGAACGCCCTTTAGCATTCTGAAGTCCAGCCCTCTCAAGATGCTGTGGGGTTGGGCTTGGCTGCAGTCATGGCCTCTCCTGATGTTCAGAAGGGTCCAGAGCAGATAAAAGGGAGCACAGGAGTTTGGCTGCTCTCCACTGCTTGCTAGGCTGCATTTGCTCAACTCCTAGAGGCCCCTGAGAGTTTCCTGATGCCTGATCCAGACTTCTCAGGTATTCAAGGCCTCCGTTTATTCTGACATCTTCCTGGAAGGGACAGGGACTTTCCACTGTCTGTTTAGAGCTGGTTTTCTTAAAGGTAGGTCTCTGGTGTGATGGGTGAGGGCAGGCAGTGAAGTTCTAGTGGTCTCAGGGGCTAGAGGGGAGGTCTCATTCTTAATTCTTGCTCCCTGATCTTGGAACTGTATCCAACGAAGGCGTTTTATTTTCACTATTTATCAAGGGAGAGGATAGTTGCGGGGTGTAATCCAGAGTATAGTAAACTGAGATAAAAAATGTAATAACATTAGGTCCTTCTGAGACACAGTGAAGCTGGGCCCTGCTGCTGCCTACTGCCTGCTATGTCCTTCATCTTTAAAGTATGGTGGTGGTTTTAGCAGCCCTGCACCTAGGGCACAGCAGTTTCCAACCAAGAGGGACCAGTTAGCCAGTGGAGGCAGACTCAAGCTGAGAACCGAGCCATTCAACATCTGCAATGCAAGAGTTCTGAACAAAGCTAGATGGTCTTAGGCATGGCATGGGCCTGCTATGACTCTACCAGGAGCTTACTCTGGATCTCATACTCTTCATGTAGAACTGTGAGGGCTACCCCAGCCTTGTGGTCCTTCCACACTGAGGTTCCTGTGCCCATCACTGGTTTCCAGTGAGTGTTCAGGGCTGGCAGGCCTCCCCGGAGAGCACAAATTTGTCCTGTCTGCTACCTGCAGCTGGGTTGCCTCTCTGGAGAGTGGCGCTTGGTTCTGACTTTTGGTGGCTGGACATGAAATTACCATGCTGTGCTCTTTGGCAGTGTCCTCTAACTCATTTGGTCTCATTCAGTGCCTTGCTCCAACACTCTGTAAACATTTACAATTACTTTATATTTTTTTATTGGGATATTTGGATAACAATGCCAAAGGTAATAGAAAATTCAATTCTTATGACGCTAATGTTATATTATTAAGATAATTTGTCAATACTAAGAATCAACCATCAAAATATTACCAAGAACTCAATTCCAGACAACATTTGGATTCTGCCAATTTTCCTAAGGTTTTGTTCCATGGACCAATCCAAGGGATTACAGTCCACTTAGTTTCTTGGTTTGTGGGAGTTTCTTAGTCATTCCTTTTTTTCCTATGACCTTGACTGCCTGGCTAGACACCCAATAGATATTAGGTTTGCTTGATTAGACAGAAATTCCAAGTTTCAACAAAGGAAATAAAAAAGCCACAGAAATAAAGCGCACTCTGTGTACACATCAAAGACATATGTCACTGACAGGATGGACCACTGGTGAGGCCAAACCCTAAGGACTGTTTGCCAAGTACAATTCTCCATTGTACACTTTGTTAGGATTTTATTTTTATCTGTTTTATTTATGTGTATGTATGTGTGTCTGTCTGTGATTATCTGGACACATGTGCAGATGTCTGTAGAGGCCAGATGAGGGTGCTGGCTATGCTGAAGCTGGGGTCACATGGGGTTCTTCAGAGCCCAAGATGAGTGCCCGGAATTGAATTCTGGTCCTCTGCAAGCACCAAACACCCATAAATGCTGAGCTCTACCTCCAGCCCCATTGTAAAAGCTATGTTTGAGTTCCAAGAGGATATAGCTTTGACCTTTGTCTCTACCAGTGCCCTCGGTAAGCTGGAAGTGGGCAGCCAGGACACTTCACACGAGACTTGCCATCTAGCTACCTACGCCTGGGGATGAGCAGCAAGCGGTGGAGCCACTTCGAGCCTTCACTGAGCTCCATCTCTGATGTCCCAATGTGGTCACTCCTTCCTGCTCTCTGCACCAGGGAACTTGGTTAAGAAATGAATTTAGGGTTGGTAGGACTGCCAGTAAGCCCATACACTTAATGTTTGCTGTGTTCCTGTATGGCTATGAATGTGAAGTACTCTAGCCATTGAGGCCAAACATCTTTCTACTGAAGAGAGCCAGTTGGTTTCTCTCAGTGCTTACAGTTGCCAGCAGGTGGAGGCAGAGGCCTACAACACAGTGTCTGTAGATAAAAACTAGGACACATTCCAGTCAGCAAAGCATTCCGCATTGTAAGCAGAATCAGGGTCATTTTGAACCAGATGGGCTCTACAGAAGACGCTGCACAGAATATTAGGGAGTTGTTTACTGTCTAGATGGTCTGTGGGTCATCTGCCAGCATCTAGCAGGTTCTCTGTCACATCACAATTCTTCCCCAGGAAAGACTAACAAGGTACTGGGAGAGAGGACATAGACACGGGGGGGGGGGGGGGGTTCTTATCAGTTCCAAAGTCAGAATTCATTTTTGCTCATGTGCATATGCCTTGTGCTGACTGCTCCAGGCTGTAGCCCCCTTACAACTCTAACTCCAAGTCAGAAAGATGAAACCATGTAATCTGTGGTGACTGCCAAGACTGAAGGCTATAAGGACTGTAACAGTGAAGGATGTAAGCCTAAGTGCGGTGGTTACTGCTAACTGGCTTGCACAGCCGCTCCAACCTGTATCAGTTACCATTCTCACCGCTGTAACAGCATTATTGGCAGAAACGATTTAAGGGAAGGATTCATTTTGCTCCGGGCTTCAGAGTTCAGTGCAGGGCTGCTTGGCACCACATGCATGGATAAGAACATGGTAGCAACAGGAGTATGAGGCAGAGGACCTTTCCTCCTGCTGGACAGGAAGCAGAATAGGGCAAAACAGGAAGGGGCCAGGTCAGGACATAATTACCAAAGATACACTCCGGGTACCTACTTCCTTCAACCAAGGTGCAGCTCATATTTTTTTAGTGCCTTGTAACACTGCAGACATAACTTCCACAGTCCTAGTTTAGATCCACCAAGGGATTAAACTACTCAGTTATGCAGCACACACTCAGGTGTGTTATACTAATGTGGAAATTTCCTTTGTTAAAACTGATCTTTATTTCTGTGCATCTGTGTGAGGCTTTGTGAGTGTATGAGCACCACTTGCATGCAGGGGCATTCTCCAGAAACAGGCATTGGATTGCCTGGGCCTGGAGTTACATGTGGTTGTGAGTCACCCTGTGAGTGCTGGGAACTGAACCTGGGTCCTCGGCTAGAGCAGTAGGCATTCCTAACGGCTGAGCCATCCCTCCAGCCCCAGATCTAGGAATTTCTTAATTTAAACACGTTCACAATCAAGGTTCGCTGTCACACCTCTCTCTGTGTATCCTTTCTCGGACCTCCTACCTGGTCTGGTCCCACTCCTTGTGCTAATCCAGAGGAATGTCAGACAGAAGGAGAGGAGGAAGAGAGACCAGGTTAGACTGAGTTGCTCAGCTCTCACTGTGGCAAGGCCTGATACAGTGGTAGTTCAGGGAATGGACAGCTGTGTAAGGACAGTCAGAATGTGGCCTGACTTTTTTTTGTTTCCTTTGCAAAGCACTGGACTGACCAGAACTTCAGAACAGAGTATTCCATGAGGTTTAGAAATCTACAAAGCCCCTTTCACACAACGGTTTTTGCCAGGAGAATTCATTGGCTTAGCCTGCGATCTCAAGTAGCTGAGGCTGTCCTGCCTGTTGGTGCAAGTTCAAGGCATCTGTCCTGGACCAGATGCCTGTCCCTTCCCCCAGTCCAAATGATGACGCCCTAATCTTTACTGTGGTGTATTTTCAGGTGGAGGCTTTTGTGGGTTGTTAGAGGAAGTCTCTACAATGGGGCTCGTGCCCTTGTAAGGGGCTGAGGAGGCCAGAGCTTGTTGTCTGCCATAGGCACAATGGGGAGGTTATCATCCTAGGCAGGGGACCACACCAGAGTCTAGTCACCCTAGCTCTTGGAACTCAAATAAGGGAAGCTAGGAAGCCACAGACTTTGGAAATACAGCTCGGTCTATTATGAATTTCATGAATTTGCCAGGACCCTAGAGTTTTTGACACATTTAGGAGCAAGAAACAGACTGACAGATGAGATGTCATGTATATGTATATGTATGCTCTTAAAAGCCTTAAATACTCAACACTAAACATTCTTCGAAGACCACAAGCCTGGGCAATGTATAACTACATGTCCAGATGTATTGACATCAATGCATAATTATGGAGATAACCCCTGACCTGGGAAATTGTCCCTGACAGTCTTACTGGACCAGAGAAGCAGGGCTGTTGTTCAAATCCATCATTAAAGTTAAAAACCCTCTGGGCATTCATCTCTTTCAGGTGGAACCCTGGCCACGACAGTGACATAGTCAATCACAGGGCTGGGCCAATGGCTCTAAGCAAGGACAGTCCAAGGTAGATCCACAAGAAAGAAAGCAGATTCCACCTTAGGGCCTCATTCTTTGCTGGACCAAAGCAGCAAAGAAAGAAGAGCAAAAAAGGCACTTGGTCAGGAGGCTGAAAACCAGCCAAAGAGGCACTCTGGAGAAAGTGTGATGCTCACAGCTTTGAAGTGGTAAGACCTGGCAGACAACTTGGAAGGTGAGGACGACCCACACCTGTGTGGATAAGCTATGAGATGAGTAGCCTGAGAGGCCTTCGGGAGAAGTACACAAGCAAGCAGAAGCCTTAGTCCTTGGTCCCTAGAGCTCTGCCTTTCTGTGCGGGTCAGTCAGCCCAGAACCCTGATGGTTAAAGCCAGTTCTATGATGTGATAAACCATCCTAGAAGGAGCACGTGCTTCTGCGTGCGATGGCGTTGAACCTAACCCTGAGTCTAATTCCCACTCTCTGTGTGGCCTTCTGGGTCGAATAAACTCATTCTTACCCAGAATTCTGACCTTGTGTATGATAAGACTTGTGCATCTGTGTGCATCTCTATGCATGCATGCATGTTCTTGCATGTACTTGTGTCTGCATGCATGCATTCTACATGTGTATCTGCATTAACACACATAAGAAGAGGCTGCCCTGAGACTAAAGCATAGCACCTTCAACAGACAAATCCTCCTAGGGGTTTCCCAGCTGCTTCTAATTGCCTCAGACTGGTGAGAATCTCAAAAATGATTTTGAGATGTTCTGTATTATTGAGATTTGACAGCAAACAATGCTACTGAGTTACTCCTAAACACCTACTCATTATTATCAGAAAAGTACAGTGTACATTATGAACAGAAAGAAAAACAAAAAACAAAAACAGACCTTAAGATTCTAGACAGCTGAAGATCTAGATAAAGGGATGGTAAATTACTCCCTAAGCATTTTTGGAAACGTGTGTGGTTTTGGAAGGGTGTGTCCTATAGAAGGTTAGTACTGGGAGGCCTCCCTACAGTTTCAAGGAGAAAAAAGGAAGACTTGATAAAGTTTGTGAGGTATCACTATGCATGCTTAACCCCAGGGGAAACAGAGGTTAAAGGCCAGCCGTGGTTACACAGCAAGCCCCAGGCCAGCCTGGCCTACATTACCAGAGTAAAACGTTTAAAAGTAAAAACCAGAACATTGGGCAGAGTGTGGAAAGGAGACTCTGTGAGTGGGCTCTAGGAGATCATAAACATTATAGAGTTTCGGGACAAGGACGCTGAATTCCAGCACACCCCAACCTCCTCAGCAGCCTGTCCCAGCGGCATGGCTCTCTCTCTTGCTTTGCTCTTCAAGTCATTTCGTCCAGCGGAATCCAAATGTCACCTGCCAAGCCTGAGGTAAGCACGGGACCTGGCTCTATGGCTTCTTGGCTGAGGTGTGGAACCACACAGCGGGTGTGGAGGCACAGCTGAGTTTGAGCACGGGCTTTCCCTTTATGTTTGCCCTCAGACCACTTTTTGGTGCTAGTCCTTGGCTTACTTTTTTGTACAATGAAGAAATCTAGGGAATACACAAGGGCATTCTGAAGGCCAAGTGAATTAAAGGAGTCTAGCACCCAACCTGAAGGAAACCCACGAGTGAGCCTGTTTCTCTGATAATTCCCTTCCATGTGTGCTCTCCTTCTCTCTCCCCTCCCTCTCTCTCTCTCCTCCACCATCCACTCAGTCACACAAGCCAAGGCACACCCTTGATACACCTTCTACCTCAGCATCTTCCTATCCTACCCACCACCAAAGCTTGGTGATTTTAACAAGTGGTCTCACAGCCCCCATGCAGCGCCAGGTTTCAGCCGACTGTTCTTTTGTTGCTTTCAAACCAGGAGCACAAGGCTCCCTTGCCTGAACTTCCCTCACTTGGACCAGTGGCTCAACAAAATGTTACTAAGAAGCAGAACGTGAGGAGGGTGCATAGAGAACATACAGAGAACATTTGAGTTAAAAAAGGAAAATAAGAAGGCCAGGCAAGGTGGTAAACACCTTTAATCCCAGTACTTGGGAGGCAGGCAGGGCTCTGTGAGATCTGGGGCAGCCTGGACTATGTAACCAAGTTCTAGGCCAGCCATGGTGACATAGTGAGATCTTTATTCAAGAAAGAAAGCACAAGCAGACAAGAACAAAATTGATGGGTTTGTTGCTGCAAATGCAACAATTTCCAAGCGTTTCCTTGGATCTGAAGAGAGCCAGTAAGGGCATTTGACTTGGCTAAGGGCCCACACTTGATTTCAAGATAACTCTCTCAGGGTACAAAGACTAAGGGCAGTTAAGCCCCAGTGAGGAGAGCTGCCAACATGACTGATCTAAATGGAATGTGAGCCTATGAGTCATTTGTAGCTTTAAATACTATAGAGAAAAGAATTTGTAAAACATGCCCAAACAGCCTGGCTTTGATGTGGTGAACTCTTTTAAAACCACATTGTTCAAATTTATGCTAAAATGCAAAGCCCTCATGTTTACAATGGTGTTATTGGAGGAACATGGCAAAAAAAAAAAAAAAAAAAAAGTACAACTGTTCAATTTAAAGGCAAGACTTAAAACTTCAGAACAATGAGGTGCTTCCCAGTACTAATTCACGAGCTGTTAAAGCCCAAGAGGCTAGCAGTGAATGCTCTTGCAGTATCTTGGCCTGATTGGGGAGGGGCTCTTTATATATTTTTGATCTTGTTAATTATGCTGTAGGGCTAGGGTAATGTCTCAAGGGTCACCATTGCCCCTGGGGCAGGCTACAAATTACACATAATGCACTGCTCTGTACCTGATGCTGTGAGCCTGGCTAGCCTTTCCAACACAAAACACCCACACCAGAGTCATTTTATTATAAAAGACAGAAGGGCACTCTTTGGGATTATAAACATCTGAAAACAACATTGTCATGGATTGCACTCAGCTATTTTGGATACACAGAGGCCGGGTGCAGCTGAAGAACTGAGCAAATGCACTGCCATGCTTGTATCCAGAAGAGGAGGCAGAGGCAATCATGGCGGCGAGATCACACGGAGTGCAGAAGAAAATGAACAGTCAGCTGCAGGTAAAGTCCAGACACCAGAGGTGCAAGGCCCAGCGACAGTCCTTGACCCCTGTAGCTCAGCTACCTGGGCAGAATCATGGATGAGGATTAGCACCTTCATGCCTCAGTGCCTGGGGGCTTACATGCTAGATGCCTGTGATGGATCCGACCTTATCCTTTAGCCACTAGTACTGATGGCCACACCTTGGCACAAGTGGATACTTCTTCCCATTCCCTTCCCTTCCAAATGAGACAATAACCCAATGTGTGAATCCAGCTGGTTGTTTTCCTTCCTCTTACACAAATGGAGAGAGTACGTGGGAAACAGTATTGAACTCCAGAGAGCGTGTCAGTGTCCAATGCAGCATACATGGACAAAGAGGGAAAGGAAGAAGGGAGTATGATATGGACAAGGGTCATAAATCTTGATAATTTATTAAAACGGTCACAGTACTGGACACTGCTCCTTTAATGCTGCTGCATGTCAAAGCAGCTCAAGCTAGCTTGTGTTGGATCAAGAAAGGCACTGAGTAGGCATGGCCATTTTTCCCTGTCTGGGGTACCTACCATCAGGGGTGGGGGATGGCACCTCTAGGTCTAAGTGTAACCAGGGGATACGGATGAGGTTAGAGACAGGGGATCTGAGAGACGATGAACAACAGCTCTAATCACACTCCATAAAGAGAACACCATCCAAAGCTCTACGCCCCGTGCAATATTAAGATGCATCTACAGTGTTTGGAGCTCACTGAAGCAGAGGGGCCACCCAGGCTCCTCTTTGTCTTACAGATGCTTAAGTGGAGGCAGAAGTTAAGAACACAGCTAGTTCTGACAGTGTCTGAAGTGAAACCAGCTCCCTGGCTCCAGTGCCCAACCCGCCATCTCTCAGCCAGGACTCAAGAGAAGGGGTTGCTAAGATGGCCAATTCAGCCTTACTTAGGTAACCTATACCCTGTTAGAACAGAGGTCTGACTACAAGTACTCAAAAGTGCAGATGGCAGCAGCTAACCTTCCACCAAGCAAGCCCTTTACTGATTTCTCTCTTCCTCTGACTCACCCAAGCAAAAGGCCTAGGTAATCCCAGACTAAATCTCAGTCTGTTAATTGATAGCAAAGTATGCTTAGAGCTGCAGCCGAAACCCAAGGCTTGGGAGGCTCAGAATTCTAATTATTTACATCCATGCACTCAGCACTCTGTTTGTAGGATCCAGGGATGAGGAATACACTGGCCATACCTGTATTCTCATACAGGGCTGTGAATGAATCTGGGTAAGAAAGTGGGCTTGAGAAAGTTCTGTGAGGCCAGCCAGCGCTCCAGACCCTTCTGTTGCCTCAGACAGACTGGCCCTCTGCTACAGGTAGGCCAGATGTGCCAAATGGGAGTCCCTAGGAGTGGACAGCTAGTTGGATAAAAAGGCAAAGCCACAGGCTCAGGATGGAATACTGTCACTTACTGGCTGTGTAGTTGTCCACCCCGGCTCAGAGAGAGACTGCAAGGTAGTACGATGAACCAGTTCTACCGGTGAGAGAAGCAGGTCAGGACTCTTCCCATTGGGATATTACTTATTCATGTGGTAAAAATGAATGCTAACCCAAGGCCTGGCCTTTGCAAGAAGGAAAATCTCTGCAAGGAAACAGCTTGGACAATACAAAGTCCCTGCTGACAGCGGCTAGGCATGGAGAGTGAGTGTGAGAGGTTATACCCTAGAACCAGTCTATGAAACACTCCTGAGGCGCTGAAGCATCAAGTTTAATAACTAAGCACTAATCCCTGAATGGGAGACAGGTTTAAGTTAATGTCAAAGCAAAGGAGAAGGTGTAATACAGAGAGAACTAGGAACAACGTCACCACCCTCGGAGAGTGGAGCCAGTCCTCTCCGCTGCCAGTCACCCACAATGACACCAGTGCCTCTAGCACAAGAAAACATCTCTATGAAGCTCTAATTGCTGCCTCCAAGTGATTCCAGGAAAATCTTATTCTCTTCCTGGGGAAAAGTACACTTTGGGATCCCTGTCACTAATTAAATGGTCTAGATGAGTTTATCAAAAGATCACCTGAGGATTGTTTTATGAACACACACATACACATTTATGTGCTACATAACACTGCATCAGTGACAGACAACACATATTACAGCAGTCCCATAAGATTACATTATCTACTGATGATCACTTGACCCAGTGACACCAGAGAGACTGTCCATCCTTCTCTAGGGAACGAGTCTGTCTTATTTGTGTGGTATCTCTACTGCGGTATTCAATAAAGGTACATGGAATGACTGAATCCCAAGGAATTTTTGGGAAGGGAGAGAAAGTCCCCTCTCTTGCCTTGACCCAAAACGTTGGTCCATGACGCAGTCCTGAAAGCTTTGAGTTTAGCCACTAGAGATGCTCGACATGGCCGCCAGTGTCCTTTTCAATTGGCTACCTGCTTTAAGGAGTGAACTGATGCTGAGCATGGAAAGGAAGGTTCTTCCACTTATGGCATCTCTGCTTCCCCTTCCTTCTTCATATCTAGTCTGTCTTAGTCAGGGTTTCTATTCCTGCACAAACATCATGACCCGGAAGCAAGTTGGGGAGGAAAGGGTTTATTCGGCTTACACTTCCATGCTGCTGTTCATCACCAAAGGAAGTCAGGACTGGAACTCAAGCAGGTCAGAAAGCTGGAGCTGATGCAGAGGTCATGGAGGGATGTTCCTTACTGACTTGCTTGCTCTGGCTTGCTCAGCCTGCTCTCTTATAGAACCAAGACTACCAGCCCAGAGATGGTCCCACCCACAAGGGGCCTTTCCCTCTTGATCACTAATTGAGAAATGCCTTACAGTTGGATCTCATGGAGGCATTTCCTCACCTGAAGCTCCTTTCTCTGTGATAATTCCAGCTGTGTCAAGTTGACACAAAACTAGCCAGTACATAGTCTCTCTGTATCCTTCTTCCACAATGGGCCTTTCCCTTAGCTCCCCATCCTGTTCAAATCCCATAGCTCTGCAGAAAGGCCACACAGATTCTCCTTTGGATTTTTCAAGAAGATATCACATTCTGTGAAAAACCTAGAATTATAAATTACGCAGAGAAACAGGCAAAAAGTACCTCTTTGATTCTGCCAAGGAGCTTAGTTAAATATTCAAATATTACTAAGAGTCACATTTATTCCATGAATGTAAGGCAAATCAGAGTAAACTATAACAAGAAGCAGAGAGAGAGGATTATGACTTGAAGTTAGGTATTGTGCTGTGTAAAAAAGAGCTCCCCAGTGTCCTGCAGTCTGTCCCCTCTGTCTCAGCTGTTGTAGAAAAGACAGTGGTTAGAGAGAGAACAGCGAGAAGAAACACAGAAACACAACTGTTGTTCACAGGGCCTCTTTGTATAGAACAGACTAGTCTGAAACTTTTGATCCTCCTGCCTCAGCATCCTGAGTGCTGGGATTACAGCCATGCACCAGGGTACTCCCCACTGTATTTGGAGTAGTTTGCAGAATGTCCTTTTAGCTTCCCCACGACTGTAAAATAAAATGAAATGAAATAAAATACAAGCTGGATCTTTTGATAAATATCAGTGCTAGACTTCACGATCCAGCTATTTGCGTGTTTGTTAATTCTTTTATCCCTTCCCTCAGGCTTTGGTCATTTGACAAGTATTTGCTAAGCACGTGCCTGGCCTTTCTCCTAGCTTTCCATCTGCAGGGACAGTGCTGGGAGACTTCGGGTGTTTGAAAGGATTGTGAAAACGCCTGAGACCTACAGTAATTAGCTGACTCCAAAGTAAAGAAGTTATAAAAAATATAAAGAGTATTCAATTAAATGATTATGAAAAGCACTATTTCAACAACTTATAATTCAGTTACACAGATGGTTACCTATGTTTCTATTCTATATATTTATACCCTAACTTTGTATTTAAAAACTAAGGGCAGGACTGTATAGCTTGTAGTACATTGGAAGGGATATGGAATAGGCTTCTAAAACTCAGTCCTCAAAGACCCACCAAGGTCATGTATAAGGGACAGGACGTGTATAACTCACACGGAGATTACAGTTTGCTGGAGGCAGGCAGCTGTCCATAGCCACAGCTGCGTTATGACATATCTGAGAAAGTATATCTCCACTCCCATGTGAACACAAGAGAAGAGCTATGGCACACAGAAAAGGTTTGAGGACAAACATCTAAAAAGCAGATGGAAGGACATCCCAGAGGCTGGCAGAGCCCAGGAGGCCATGTGTCAACGGCTTGACACCTTGTCTCTGCAGCAGGTGAAGCCTCTGGTGGAGGGACCTGATTGTCTGCACAGGGAGTCAGTATTGATCCAGAGCTCAGACACACAAACATGGCTGCTCTACTGCCTTGTGTGGTCAGCAGTGATCTTGACATACAGACCTTCACCTGGATGTTCAGGGACTGACGAAGCCTGGCCCATATCCCTGGAATCCAAAGACTTTCTTTTTAAATCTTCAAAAGAAGAAAAAGAAACCACTTTTCAATTAGCTCCAGACAAGGAGATCCCACTTTCTATTTTGCTCTGAGAGTAAGAAGCTGGGGATTGCTCCTAATTCAATTCTATTTCTCCCTTTTGTAGGCATTTTTATCAAACTCCTTAATCCTCCTGGCTGGCAATGGCACCAGGTAAAAGAGGAGAATGAACTCAATTTTGAAAAGAAAGGATCATGTGACAAAGCATAGAAATGGGCCTTAGGAGTCAATTTGATTTCATTCTTTGTCCCTTTCTCATCCTCCCTCAAGTTCTCTTCCTGGTGCCCCTGTGGGGAGCAGGGTGGAGAGGGCTGGGACGGTGATATGAACACCCAGGGTACAGCATACAAAGTTGAAGAGGGATAACAGTCCTGCACACAGACACTGAATGCTGCAAATGTGCCATGTTAGTACACTACTAGACTTCCTGGGCCCAAGCCTTCCCTTGTGCCTTCGCCATGAGACGTGTTGAGATGATGCACAGTGTGTCAAACAAGAAAACAAACTGAGAAAAATTAGCTTTGCAAAGGATGAAAACCTACTAAAAATACTTTTAAGAGACTTCAAACATTAAAATACATTTAACAAAATAACTTCTTAATGACTTAGCCAAAAATGATTCAGGAACACATGGATTAAATTGCCCACAAAATACAGATGGCTTTCCAAACTAAGGGAGTGACTTGCATGGCAGACTCGGCTCAGCTCGCAGGGAGCAGCCCTGGGAGAAAGAGTTCGGCCTGACCTCTCTCTGCTATGCCTTTCTCTGGTGTCTGTCAACTGGTCACAGCAGTCGCTACCTTAGCTTGGAGCAAGCTCCTTGCAAATGGTTTAACTCTTTTCCTATTTAGATGTTAGGCAAAGGATTCAATACTTTATAATAAATTATTCTTCCTTACCTCTGATACTTCAAAGTATCAAAACTATAGTGTGCTTGCTTCTGTATTAAAAAGGGAATTTACCCTGTCTTAGGCCCAAAGCAAAAGGCTTTACAATAACTGGATACAGATTGATACAAAGGTTTCTCATCCATCTTTAGTCATTAGGAACTAACATTAATCAAGAGAATGCTAGCTTGTAGGGTTTTTTTTTTGTTTTTTTTTTTTTTTTTTTTTCTGAGACAGGATTTCTTTGTATAGCCCTGGCTGTTCTGGAACTCACTTTGTAGACCAGGCTGGCCTCGAACTGAGAAATCCGCCTGCCTCTGCCTCCCCAGTGCTGGGATTAAAGGCGTGCGCCACCACACTCGGCTAGCTTGTGGTTTTTAGCTTAATTGAAGATGTATATTTCAGACAAAGCTTGTAACAAGAAGCTCTATTTTCCCATTAGCCCTTTCTTTACCACACCAAATTTCAGCTCACATCGACTCAACATCATCACCATCACTACTATAAAACATCATCTTGTTTCTTGGTGAAAAGTTTTGACAAGCACTGAACCTATTTTTGTTTTTTTTTTTGTTTGTTTGTTTGTTTTAGATGAGAAAATGGAGAACTGAAGGTCAGAGAGAGGCTGTGTAGCAAACCCAGCCATTCCAAGTGCCCGCTGTCCTTTCCTGGTGAGGCATTTTTCACTGTTTGCTCTGGTTAGGTTTTAGTCATCAGGCTGCTACTGATGCCTCTGCCATTCTTCAAGGACCAGAACAAATACAAGTCAGGTGCTGCTGCTGCATAGGTATGTGATGGAGTGGAGAAAGTCCACAAGCAGTGACTGTCCAGGGAGATTATCTTGGGCCATCTGGATGGGCCTGAGTAAATCAGCTGAAAGGCCCAATAGGAGCAGCAGAAGACATTCTCTTACAGGCTCAATCCCTAGGCTTGCCTCATCTTTAGCATGGTCTGCCTGCCCTTCTGGATGGCCTACCCTACAGAACGTGGACTTGCTTTCTCAGTTCCCACAGCTGCATAGGCCAGCTGCTTGCCACTCCTGATACCATCTCTCACTCTATCCGTTTCCTGTCTGAACGCTGACTGACACACAGGATAATGTTCCGGCAGTGTTTCTATAGTTATTTATAGTGTTCCCTATCCTTTTGCTGGTCCTACAAACTTTTTTTGTTGTCGTACTTGTACACTTATACACAAGTGTAGTTGATGTGTAATTTTACATATCAGATGCTCCTGCAAACTCACAGTATATAATCTTATATGTGAATAAGTATGTGTTAGAAGAATTAAATCACTTTATCTAAGAGCAGGATAAGACGGTGTTCCACACTCCTGAAGGACCAGTAAACCTCATACAGAAGGCTCACAGGAAATACACCAAGCAAAAGTGAGTCACAGGCCCAGAGGTCATGTCACTACGGAGCTATTGATGTATTAAGGTTATGTGGCACAGGATAGTCCTATAGACAGAGACATTTAATGGCTCTAGACCCAGGTCCTGAGCAATGACTGTATCTCTACGAACCCTCTACGAACACTTGGCTAAGCGCCCTCCAAGCATGTACCACACCCATATCTAACTAAAAAAAAACAAAAAAACAAAAAAAAAAAAAACCACACACAACAAAAAACCAAAAACAAAGCCACTTTTTACCATTATAACACATTTATCAAGCTATAGAATAATGACTTCCAATGACATCTCAAACAAGTTGCCAAAATATGGATCAGAAAAGTGGAAGTTGAACATAATAAATTGTAAGGGATGCCAAAACCAAGATAGGCAGAAAACATTAGGTGGGGTTAAGAACTTTAAACTCCAGACATTTAATCTAGGTTGATTTATATAAGGCTTTTTACTAACTCAACAGGTATTTAAGAACTCCTTTGTTACTAGATCATGAGATAACACTGAAAAATAGTTTCATAGAAAGTACACTTGGGACATTCTGACTCACAGGTTTATTATGTGGCATTTATGGTATATATTTTTTGGGCTCTGGGGCGCCTCACAAGGACTGGATCCACCTTCTACATCTGGTTCCCAGAGCAACTCCCAGATGGGTGGATAAGCATATTATAAGACTCCAGCCAGACCTACCACATCAGGAGCTCAGGATGGGGCCTAGCAATAGTTCCTAAACTGTAGTGTGGATTTCAGACTAGCCCACAGAGCTTTGGAAACCCAGGCAGAGCTTCTAGCTGAGTCTGAGCCAGGGTCTAAACATTTACATATCTGGAAAATTCCTGGACCACATTTTGTTCTAGATCTGCATTCTGCAATGGCCACTGAGTGCCAGGGCTTTGTTATTTTAGATGATCTTAAATTGTGGAACATATAAATAAATAAATAAATAAATAAATAAATAAATAAAGTCAGTTGTCCTGTTATTTTAATATATATTCTCAGGACTCTGGACTTTGGCTGCCATATTGGATGGCAGAGATACAAATGTCCCTCACTGAAGAAAGCTGACATGCAGCCAGGCACTATAAGCAGAGAAAGCTGCCTGCTGAAGAGCCCTAGGAAAGATGGCCTAAGGCAAGGTGTCACTGTGGTCAAAGGCTTTTCACCCACTTGAGCAGCATTAGGGATTTCTTCAGCTAGTGTCAGTTGAGCTACTCTCCAAAACAAAGCAGGAAGCACTAGAAGTAGCAACAGTGCCCACCTGGCTGCTGTGTTTCCTCTTTTTACTCTAACTGGGCTGCTACAGGTTTGGAGCACTGAGGAACTCAGAGCCTCTGTGAGATGGATCAAGAGACAACATAAAAATCCCATTAATGGACCAGTGACAGTCTATCTGTCTTTTGAAATAGCTCATCGGGGCTACTGCTTTCTTCTACAATGAAAAAGCCACCCACCCATTGGTCATCAGTTCTCATCTTAGCAGAACTATCTGGAACATCTTCTACTCTAGACTTATCTTCTAGAAGTCCCTTCTCTTTTCCTCTCAGTTTCTCCACCCTCTTTCAGTGGTCATCCTCTCTCCTCTTAAGCCTTCTTTTCTCTGCAACCAGTCAGTAGCTACTCTAGTACTCAGCTCAGGAGCCTCTTCTATATTCTCTTGATGACTGCAAACACACCTATGAGCTTCAATTATTACACCAAGCTGGGGTTGTTATAACATACCTCTAGACCACAACCCTTTCCCAACCTCATACCAGCCACCCATTGACCATCCCCACATGGAGCTCAAACGGGCCTCTCAGGGTACAGACAGCCAAGATCTCCTCCTCCTATGACCTCTTCTAGCTCAATGTACATATTAATGATGACAATTCCAACCTATCAGTGGCATTGGCCCAACCTCTTAGGCACTCTATACTTTGCTCTCAGTTACAACCACTGTCTCCAACCCCTTAGGCTCTGCTCCCCAGTTCATCTAGAAGTAGAGCCCTTGGCACATCTGCTGCTGCTGCTAGGTGGGGATCAACCCCTCTCTGATTGCTTGATTTCTGCTGTCGATTCTGAAGCAGCCTTTCTGCCTCTGCCCTTGATGGCTGTACTCAATTCCTAGGGCTTCCCCAATAAATGACAATAGGCACAGAATCTAAAAACAAGAGAAATGTATTTCCTTTCCTGTTTGGAAGCCACAAATCTAAACTCAGGGTGTCAATTGGGTTGGATCTCCCAGGAAGAGCAGAAACAATCCATCACATATTGCCAGGGGCTCTCCTTGAGATTCCTAGCTTTTTGTCTACACCACCGCCCTCTCCCCTACCCCCTGGGAACTTTACCTGTCTTCCTGTGACCCCTGCTTCTCTGTCTTCTCCTTTCCTTTATCAGGACACTTGTCATCGGATTTAGGATCTACTCTAATCCACGTTAATGTCACTTTGACAGTCTTTATTATATTGAAAAGATACTTGTTGCACATAAAGTCACATTAAGAACTTCTGGGTGGGAATATCTTCTAGCAATTGATATCATTCAACCTAGCAGTCTCCTGTAATCCTTTCAAAAGGTGGGTGCTCTAAGGGTGCCCAACTCCTTTAGGAACCAAACTATGAGGCTGTGTGACTGGGCTTCATATCGCTTCATTTTAAAACTCTGATCATCTAGTCAAAGGCAATGAGGCCTCTAACAGAGGTGACAAGAAGTGGAAACACCAGGACACTTGGGGAGAGCGTCAGGAGCACTCAGCTACTGACAGCAGCCAGGAGGTAACCTTTGATTGACAAACTGGGGAAGGGGAAGAGAATAACAGATCCAGTTGTGCGCAGCAGCTTCTGAGATGCTCTTGGGTAAGTTTATGTATCATTTCAGAAGTTCCCAAAGAGTGCTGCACTGAGGAGACAGGCGTGAGAGTTACTGCCTATAAATAGTAACTAAAGCCTCGGGAAAACACAGGAGGTCCTCGAATGCAGCCATGAGGAGAGGCGATTTAGAGGTGGACAAGAGAGAGAGCATGCAGGAGAAAATGCAGGGAGGCTAGGGTGCAGCGAAGAAGGCAGGAGTTCCTGGTATTAGGAGGGCAGGAGGAGTAGAATGGTCTGGGGAGGGAGCAAGTTAGCCCCATAAGGTAAGTCCAGGAAGGAAGCTGGCCCAAGGCCTAAGCAACACTGAGATGGCAGGACCTTAGCCAGATCTGTTTCCTTACAGTCAGCCACTTCCTGATGGCTGGAGGACTCAGAGTTGGTCAAGGCAGCAGGGCAGCTTTTCTGTGAACTGCAAATATAAATAGGGAAGGATGGAGGCTGGAAAGCAGTCATGGGTATTCTTCTCTGCTGGGTCTGCCCCTCCCCCATACTCCAGAAGGGGAGCTCTGTGGAGATGAGGGCACCAAGGAGACATCAACAGTAAAGGAATTTCCTGAGCAGATGGGCAGGTGAGAGGGGTGGGTTCTCCTAGCCTGTTGTCAGGAGTCAGTGAGTACTGTACACACTGTTTTGAGTCCTCAGGAGGGAGGTGAAGGCGCTTCCTAAGGTTCCCATGTTCTCAGGGATGCTCATAAAGTGCTTGGGGCCTGCAGTACATCATCAGCTCACACCTATGCCTTCCTCCTGCCTGCCCTCCATCTTCTTGCTTATTTCTCTCTAGAAAGATTAGCATCTCTGATCTTTACCAGTTTCTGCACAGTGGAAAATTAGATTCCAACCATGCATTAATTTTGATAAAATGCCCTTACTGGAAGTAAAGCTGAAAGAATTTAGTAGGATGGCCCTCTGCCCATATACAGAAACGGTTAAAGACTAGATTGCAATCAGATTCAGAGCAGAGTCACAGAAGAACAAATTTATGAATGGCTCTTCTTTTCACAGTTCGACTGTCAGGGCTAATTAGTTGTATTAATTAGAACTGTCAACACATGAATATGCTTGTGGAAACCACTTGCTATGGTAAAATATGAGACTTGTAAGTACCGAGACACGTGGAAAAGGCAGACACATTCACTTGTTAGCTACTCTAAGTTCTACACAGTAGGACAGCACAAGGAGCCCTGGGAACCCACAGCAAACAGGTGCTGGCTAACCGGGCTGCATGCTTCCCCCTTGCTTAGGTCATAGGTTCTGGAGAACTGGAAGGATTAGAAGCTGACCTGAGAGTGCCTGCCTCTGATCTGTCTGAGCTTGACTGCAAAGTAAGACCCCACTGCTGAAGTAAGTGATAGGAAAAACTGCTGATTTTCCCCCGTGTGACCTCGGCTAAATGGACAGGTTACTTTGCTTCTCAGAGACATGGTTCCTTTTTCTGAAGAAATTCAGTCAGCAAGGACTTGAAGAGACTGTGTTGACCCTCGAGTGTGTTCACTGTGTAAGGTCAGGGAAGAGAAAGGAAAACAAGGTGGAAATATTCTATGTGCCTTGCATCTTCACTTCTGACATGCAGTTCAGATGCACCAGGAGGGCATAACTGCCTGTCCACAAACCCCCATAAATCCTGCAGTGTCTGTCCAGCTGGAATTCCAGTCTGGGCTTGGTTGGCTGCAAATCTAGGCTTCAGAAGGAAGGATTCACCACAGACTTCCGTGACACAGATGCTAAGCTCCTCTAGGTTCCTTTTTTCATCTTACATACATTTATTAAAGCACAGTAATCAAATTTTTAATAGGTAGGGTTGATTTGGCTGGCAAAATTTCACTTGATAACTATCATAAAATATCTAATGCGAAACCCATTTTAAATTAAGGTCAGTTAATCATGATATTTCAGTTTTAATCCTTGTAACAACTTGGCAACCCATCTATAAAAGACAGAATTATTCCTGATTTATAATCTGCTTTGCAAGATGTCTAGAGACTCATAATTCTGTCAGCGGGAAGAGATGCAGGAAATACCTACTGATTGCTGACAATCTTGCTGAGGTCCCTCCCAACTCAAAGCCCTTATACCCCAGAAAATAGCAAGACATTAGTATTAGAGTCACAGACTAAGAATTCACTTTTGTAAACTTAACTTACAGAATTGGTCAACTAACATGATGTTGATAATTCTTTAAGTTTTTTTTCTGAAAAGAAAATACCCCGAGCGATATAAACATCCATCTGGTCAAATTTTCAGAGCATCAAAACAATTAGCACAATCTGGCATGGTGGATCACACTTGATTTCCTAGCACTTGTGCGGTAGAGCTGGGAGGACAGAAAGTTCAAGGCTAGCCTTCGGTATGTAATGTTTTATTAAGGCAACATCAAACAACAGGGTACAGCTCATTGTCTAGCATACTCAGGGCCCATGTGCAATCACCAGCACCTAGCTTCCCCACTCTGTGGCGGCTTCTGCCATTTGTCCTTATAACATTCCCAAGTCCAGTCTTCCTGCTAGCTCTTTTAGGTCAAAGGCGATTATAATCTGTAATTAGATGATTCTAGGTTCCAAGTAATCCCTGTATTCTGATTTTTAACAGAAACGTAAGGCTATAGAAAATGTAGTAAAAGAAAATAATACTGAAATTAAAAGAAAAAAATAAATTGTTCTATTTCCCGGTAGAATGCATGGCCTACTCTGATTCCTGAACCAAACAAAGCTCTTTGGAACTGGCAGGTAACCCCCACAAAGCCCAGGCTCGACTCTCCTTCGGAGCAAGGGGAAAACACAAAATTCCCTGCAGATATCACTAAAGAGAAGTCCAAGAATGCACACTGGCAAAAGGAAGGGACCACTCTGGTGCTAGCCGTGACTCCTAGACAGAGCTGTGGGGTCTGAGCCCTTCAGCATGGAAAGCACGGGACACAGGTTACTGCTGAGTACTGACTCATAATGGAACTCCTGGGGAGAGCGCATGCGCATGGTGGACTGGTGCATGCGCATGGTGGACTGACACAGATTTTTTTTTTTTTTTTTTGAATTCTGCTTGCTAGCCACAAGCCCACGGGAGTTATTTCCTCTCTCTGTGTTTCCCAGATCTTTGAAACGGCACTTTAATGGGGTTATTATGAGAACTGCATTCTCCTTTATTACAGCAAGGGATCCAGAGAAAGCACTAGAGCTAGTATCTGCACGTGGTGAGCACTTAGTAGATGGTGGCTATTTGATGGGGAATGAGCAGTGTTCTTCCCAGATTCATCTGTGGAAGCCCTAACCCTGTGCATTCCCACTTGCAGAGAAGACCCTAAAAGTAGTAATTAAGGTTAAGTGAAATCATATAAGTTCAGCCCTAGCCTGGTACCAATAGCATCCTCACAAGTAAAGACACAGGAGATAGGTACAGAGAACATGTGAGAACCAAATTCGAGATCGTGCCATTAAACAGAAGGATATCAAGACAATCCAGAGGTGCTGGAATGCCTCAGGGATGCTGTGCTGGTGTCATTGAAGGTAGAGTACTATTTAGTAGGCAAACCATGCATTACTTTTTTCGGGAAGAACTCAGGGTATATTTGGATTGAATATCACGCCGGAAAAGTGAGTCTGGACCACGGTAAAGCTTAGAATGTTGTGTGTGTACCCTCCCCCACCCCCCACGCCCCTGAGCTGTCTGCATTGAAATATAACCCAATGCTCCCATTGTGAAGAAGGCAGAAACCTAAGCTAACTGTAATGTTTAGAGATTCAACCTTTCAGAGGATGATTAGAATGACAGCCGTGGTTCTCAACCTTCCTAAGGCCTCATGGTGTGGTGAGCTCTACCACAGAATTATTTTTGTTGCTACATCATAACTGGAAAATGTCCTAATGTTATGAATTGTAATGTAAATATCTGTGTTTTCCCGTGGTCTTAGGTGATGCCTGTGAAAGTGTCATTTGTCCCCCTCCTCCCAAAGGCATCAGGACCCACAGGATAAGAACTGCTGAATTAGAGTGTTACTCAGCGTGCTGGGATCCCAGTGACTTTATGAAGGAAAGGCAGGAGATATTGTACCAGTGTGTGCCTTGTGCCATCTGGGACGATAGGCAGGAGACTGTCACTAGATGCAGGCCTTAATCTTGTATGTCTATAGCTACAGCCCAAATAGGCATTTCTTCTTTGTAACTCCACCCAGTCTGTGGAACTGTATTATTGCCAATGGCAAATGGAGGAACCCAGGTGATGTGGCAGAAACAAGTCTGTATGGAAAGGGGAACAACACGATTTCAGGATAAACTTGGGGACTGACAGTAGGTATGGCTCTCAGCCAATGGCAACCCCTCTTTCTAGGGTGCCCTGAGCCAAGGTAGTCTGGATCAATCATCCCCAAGGCTTTCACAAAGTGATAGTCCCAATAATAGTTGTGTTAATGAGGACTTTGTGTAAATTTACAGGCCAAACTGCTGCCAAACAGCTCATAGACAAGTCCTTTTTTTCTGAGTCTAAGTGTCAGCTGAGCTCTTCTTAAATGGCACAGCCCAGCCACCACGCTATAGCCAGCTCTAATTAGGGATGAAAAAATTTCATTCCTCTCTAATAAGAAACATGTTAAAAGGCAAACCTTTTTTAAAAGCCACTATAAGCAATAATCATTAAAATTCACTATGTTATGTTAACATTCTTCAAGTCTTAAGCCTAGAGCATAGCATTCGTAAAAATCATGTTATTTTATAGTTTCTTAATTGCATAAATTTCCATAAGAGCTGGAATGTGATGAAAGTTGGTCTTAATGGAGTCTTTGTCCCACATGGAGATATATAAGGAAACTCTCTCTGCATGTGGAAGGGGTTTAGAGAAACCTACATTATTCATATCCTTGTACAATATGGGTTCTCCACATACTATTTTAGGATAGCCAGGTAATTGTTAAGGTAGGTAGTTTTATGTATACATTTAACTTTAAAAAGCAAAACAACAACAAAGTGCATACTGGCTGTGGTAGTACACAGCTGGCTGTGGTGGTACACGCTGCCAATGCCAGCACTCTGGAGGTAGAAGCAGGCAGATCTCACTGACTTTGAGACCAGCCTGGTCTTCATAGGGAATTTCAGACCAGTCAGGGCTGTATATTGAGACCCTGACTCAAAGAAGCAAAGAAACAAACAGAAAAGCCCAGGTTCCTACTCTGGTTTTTACAGATGCAGAGGGAAAGGAGACAGTTCTTAGCTGATCCTCGGGGAGCTGGCTCTGTGGCCCACAGCAAAGCTATGCTTGAATCACCAGGGAAGCCTGGGATGGAGCGCAGTTCCTCCACCACACTGCTGTCTGTGGACACTCACTTGCCCCTACCACCTGCTATGGACTTTGACTTAGGGGCCAGAGCACTTTATGAAGCTCTGTGACTTGACTCCTAGAGACAACCAGTATGGAGCACTCCTAACAGCTCTGGAGAAACAGCTCACCTTCCTAACTTTAGTAGCAAACTCAATCCTTGCGTATGCCCTAAGCATACGGTTGCCACTCACACTCACTGCAAATCAAAGATTATTATCTGTTAGCTGGAAATCAGCAAAGCCATTGCATTGTGCTCCTTGCTCTTGAGGTAAATTTGTGGCTGATGAAGTCTTCCCTCCTACTCTTAATATTGTCTTTAAATTCTACCTTTTTATTAAACTGGAAGGCTACATATATAGTCGGATGGATATTCTCTGTAGGCTGGAAAACATTTTGAGATTTTACATTCCAAAGCCTTCTCCAGCTATCCATTAAAAAGACTAGGGAAAAAAAGCACCACAGAGCCTGTAGTAGTAGAAATTTCTATAGAAAACTTAATATTAACCAAGATATTAATACCCAACACTTTATAAAAGTTAACTTACTTTTTTAAATGAATGTTTCACAAAAAAACCCCTCTGACACTAAACTTTCCTAATTTCAATCAACTTGGAAAGAATGAACAGAGAACAAAAATATGAACTAAGCTAGTAAAACATTTATAGCATTTAGTAAAAAAATCAAATCTATTGTTAGTACTGTTCTTGTAAGGGGCTGAATTCTTTCCCTACACGTGTATACCTTAGAGCCCTAGATCTAGAACCCATCAGATGTGATTAAGTTAAATGAGGCTTTCAAATATCCACACATAGAAGAATGATTTTATAACTGCATTTCATATCACAGATGCACAAGACAACTCAAAGCAGGTGGAAGAAAACCTAAGACCTAAAAACGCAAAACTACTAAAAGCAAAACAAAAGAACCAGAAATCATGAGAGAAGCTCCACAATACTAGTTGGGAAAAATATTATAAACAAACAAAGAAATAAACACACACACATATATGTTGGGATATGACCTCCAATGCACAGACTTTAACAATGTTAAAAACAGATAAATGTTATTTCAAACTTAAAACAAACAAACAAAGAACAAAAAATAACAACAAAACCTTCCATAACAAACAATAAGATGAACAGACAACACAGGAATGGGGGAAATGTCCAGAAACCATGGATATAAGGGATTAATATCTACAATATATATTAATACCTGGTACTTGAACAACTCAACATTGAGAAAACAATTGGCCCAATGTAAAGATGGGAAAGGATGTGAGATGTTTCAAAAACAGACATGCGAAGCAGCAACAAGTATTTGAAAAAATTGTTTAGTGTCACCAACCATAAAGAAAATGCATTAAAACAAACCACCAATGAGCTCCAACCCCACCTGGTAACTGTGGCAGGGATGTGGGAGGGCGCCAGTCCTTATGCTGATGGGGTATGGGTCAGTGGCTCACTATGCAACACAGTGTGCAGCTGAGCATGGATGTCAATGGGCTTGCTGCACTCCTGAAAACTTAAGGACCAGAGTGTGGTCCCCAGAGCACATGTAAGAAGCCAGTGCACTCTTTCCTATAGAAATCCTGGCCCGCGGGAGGTAGAGAGGGGAGCCCGCGGGAGGTAGAGAGGGGAGGATCCCAGGTGCCTGTTGGCATGTCAGTGTAGCTGAACCAGAAACTTGTACATCAACAGGGAACCTTGTCTCAAAACCAAAACCAAACAAAACCGAAATAAATAAAAAAGCTAGAGGGCAACAGAGAAAACAATCTGATTACGACTTCTGGCCTCTACATCCGTAAGCATGTGTGCACAGCCAAACATGTATACATGTATACCACACACCTAGACACCCCTACAGCCAGACACCACACACATGTATAACACACACAGACACACACACAGACACACACACAGACACACACACACACATACAGTTGTCATGTTCAGACTCACCTAGGAGACAACATCCGTGAGGAATTATCTTGATTTGGGTTCCGGCCCCCACTTTGGGAGATTATATTGATTAGTTTAACTGAGGAGGGAAGACCATCCTAGAAGTGGACAGCACCTTCCCTGGGCTGCAGTGAGTACTGGACTGCAGACAGATGACAATGGTGGCTGGTTCGTTCATCCTTCTCTGCCTCGGTGGGGCCCTTTCTTCCTTAAGCTGCTTTGGCCTGGCATTTTCTCTCAGCAACAGGAAAAATAGCAATAAGACAACCAACACAGAGGCTGCCTACAAATTTCAGTAGAACTAAGGTAACAATCCAGATGCTCTACTACTGGGTGTTTATGTAAAGACACTGCACTCGGTATTTTGAAGAGACATCTGCACTTTTACAGTCTGGCAGGACTCACAACAACCAGCATGGAATCAGTCTAAGTGCCTGTGAATGAATAAAGGAAATAATGTGCACATAGAGCGGAGCAGCAGTCTCCTTCAAAGGGGAACCCTGGCATCTGCAGCACCGTGATGGACTTGGACTGTATTAAATGTATAAGCCAGGCCAGAAAAGGAAAGGAAACTTGATTCTCTAGGTAAAACAGTGGATAGCAGGAGCCAGAGCATGCCGATCAACAGGTAAAATATGTATGTATGTTAGGTAGGATATGCTAATTAGCTTAAATGAGCTATTCCACACTATCTACTTACTTCAAAACATCATGCTGTTCATGAATAAACAGATTCAACTTTCACCAATCAAAGCAATTAATTTCTAAAAAGAAGCTGTTAGAGCGAGTCCTTATTCAATTTGAATGTTTCCTGATGACAGGGAGTTTGTACCCTCAGAGACCCAGGAAGAGAAGAAAGATCACATTAAACATGGGAGATAGGTCACCACCTGAAAGCCAGCTAGATCATTCTCGGGAGAAACCCAGCCTATTGACATCCTTGCTCATGAACTTCTAGATTCAGAAGATGTGAAAGAAAGAATTTCTGTTGTCTAATCTATTCAGTCTGTGGTATTTTATTATGGCAGCCCTGGAACACTCATTAAATTATTGCTGATGAAAACACCACAATTGTTAGCTCCTAAGATAGGTAAAAGCAAAATAATGTAAAGATTAAGTACATAGTCGGGGCTGGACACTGGGTTCCACTGTCAGCTTCACTTCAGTCAGCTCTAGGCCTCAGTCAGCTCAGCTTCATGTGCCACTCAGGGGCATACCCATGCACACATCCCTTACAATGGTGCCTGGCGATCTGCCCATCACTGAAGTCCCACTACCCTCCACACGTAGCACAGTCATTTTCAAACACATTTGATTTTTTCTTCCCTTAGTTCTTGCTCTTTTCTTGCTGTTTCCTTTGCTTTGGGTATTCCGTGTTTGTTTTACTACATTTTGAGATAGGGCCTAAGTAGCCCAGGCTGGCTTCAAACTTGTAATCTTCCTGCCTCAGCCCAACTACAGGTTTGAGCTACCATGTCCAGCAGTGATTCCCCTACTCTCAATAACTCGAATAGTGGCTTGCAACCTGTGGGTCTCAATCCCTTTGGGAGTCACATATCAGATATCCTGCCTATCAGATACTTACATGATTACTACTCAGAATAGTAGCAACATTACAACTACCAAGTAGCAACAAAAGAGTTTTATGGTTGGGGATCACCCCAACATGTGGAACTGTATTAAACAGCTGTAGCATTAGGAAGGCCGAGAACCATTGGTATACACTATCCTCAGGTTCACAGGCCAAGTCCTTAGCCATATACTAGAATCTTCAAGGCCTGGCTCCTACTTTTGTCTCCATCATGGTAATTTGTCACCCTGGTCTCCACACTGCAAAGTTTATTAGAGCCACAGTTCCCCTCATCCCTCCAGTAGCCCAGCTTCCCACCATAGCTCTTACCCACTTCCTCCACTGTGCCCACGCCTGCGTTCACGCCCTTCTCCCAACTCATTATATCCACGGTGAAAGTGAAATCCACACTTGGGTTATGGTTTGGAATCAATTCTATATTTACCCTATGATAGCCAGTCTTTGGTGCAACTTGACTACATCTGGATTCAAGTGAAACCCAAGCAGCTGGGCTCACCTGGGAGGACTTTTCTTGATTGGATCATTTGAAGTGGACCCTAAATCTGGGCCACAGGTTCTGCTGGTATTCCATTTGAAAGGACGCGGGAGAAGGAAACTTTTGCTTTTGCTTGCTTGCCTTCAGTCTCACTGGCAAGTTCCTCCATCCTCTGCTGAGGCATTCCTTCACTGATATTAGAACCTACTTCTTAGGGATCCTAACATAGCCTAAGAGCAGCTGAGACATCCAGCCTTGTGGACTGAAAACCTACCAAATTCTTGACCTTTCTATTAGGAGAGAATTATTGATGGACCACAACCTGCAAGTCACTCTAATGTCTGTCTGTCTGTCTACCCACCCACCCACCTACCTACTTATTCATCTACCTATGTATCTACCCTATCAATTCTGTCCCCTTAGAGAAACCTGATTAATATACACCCCAACTTTACCTTTATGCATTCAGAGAAAAGGCTGTTCAGCACCTAAATAATTCGTCTGACAACATTTCAGATAAATAAGGGGACAGATGTTATAATATCACTTTGGCCATTCATGGGGGGCGGGGGGGGGGGGAATCTGCATTCTGCACTTAGAATAGATGATAAGGAGTTCACACACTTCTCTCTGCTGTCTGTTTTACATTCTCAGAGTTAAGTGTTTGCCTGTCTTACAGCTGCAGAGAGCAGAGAAAACATGGGTTTTAGAAAATACAAGCCCTGACGTTTTTAAGGACAGGCTTATTTGGTCTCATTAGCAGGCTAGTTAACTGACAGGGAAGAACATCTTAA
Source organism: Mus caroli (assembly GCF_978045245.1). Classification (NCBI taxonomy): domain Eukaryota; kingdom Metazoa; phylum Chordata; class Mammalia; order Rodentia; family Muridae; genus Mus; species Mus caroli. Next base: position 79,438,701 of record NW_028227256.1, on the reverse strand, counting down.
TTGCTCATTAACTCTGATGATGTTCCTTTGTCTGGTGTCAAGGTCTGAGAGAGAGCACAGGGCATTTACAAAAATGCTGATTCTTTGAGGACAGCTGAAACACGTTTTAATTCTGGCTTTAGAATTCCTTGCTAGGGTAGTTATTTTTTTCTCTGGTTAATAAGATGATCCATGATGGTGATTAAATATTATTTTTTGGAGCCATTAGGTCTTTCTCTGTCATTGATTATGAAAACCACCCTTGGTTAGATTGTAATCTGCAAAACCTGACAGCCGGTGTAAAATCCATTTGGAGAACAGCTTTTGCTAGGTCCCTGTTGCCTCTGCCCACCCAGTCTTACTGCATGCAGGACTGAGCACTAAATGTCAACATTGTTCCATGGCTGCTTGGGCTCCTTCCTCAAAGCACAGAAAGAGATCCAGGGACTCCACTAAGCATGTGTCTACACATCAAGAAGTGCTGTCCACACACTTGTCTATGTGCTTCATCATGTGTGCAGTGTTTATGACAGACATTAAAAAATATCAATTAGCAAATAATTAAGAGGTAGGCAACATCACATTCTTTGAAATGTCACATTCTCAGGGGTAGGCTTAGCATGGACTTTGCTGGACACACATTCTATAAGTCAGGGGCTTCTGTCCCTCCTCATCCTGAAGCATCTTCCATACAACAGTAAATTACCAGGGGTGACATTATCTTTGTCACAATGCAGTGTGACAAAAGCAGGTACCTACTTGCCCCCAGAGGCACACTGTATTGAAAGGTATAATGAAGACAGCAGATGTTCTAGACAGATTCTGCTTCTAGAAGACACTTACCAGTTTCTTTCCCTCACTGCCTACCAGCTAGCTATGGTTTATTTCAGCATCACAGTGGGGAAAGCAAACAATTTTCTTCTAGACCCAACCCAACTGAAAAAAAAAACAAATAAACAAAAAACAAAAAGCAAAGCAACCAAAAAAAAAAAAAAACCTACCTATAACAACAAAAGGATTGAATTATCTTTTTAGTGTTTCAGCTTGGTTGGTAAATAATTCCAAATGCAGCAATGTTAACAGTCAGCCCTTGCTGTTTTCTAATAACACAGACACACACTCACACACACACACAGTCACAATTTGCAGTGCAAATATGCTCTTCCACAGAGTGAGTCAGACTCATTTGCCCCTCAGCATCCTGACCTCCTAAGCACCATGGGACCCTTCAGTGAGCTGAGTCAGAACAGGTAGGAAAATGCCATGCTCAGGAAGACTTCTTTGGCTTTACATTTTTGTATGCTAGAGGTAGACAGAAATGGCCCGTGCTAAGCTAAAAGAACCTAAAGTTCAGTCTGGTGTACTCTGGAATCCTCAGTAAAGATGACTGTGCTCTTCCCAGGTTTGTGCTATTATGAAAGAGGCTCAAGATCACTCTTTGTGCAGAATCTCTTACGTGCATGTAGGCACAAGGAGGCTAGACTATGAGATATTTATTATTTAATTTCACTAGAAGGGAGGGGCTAGGCTTCAGACTCGCACTACCTCAGATGGTCTCTAGTGAGGTGCTAGTTCTAGTTCCCGGCACCTTCAGCAGCATTTGGCATGGTCTGCCTTTTAGACTTTAGCCATTGTAATGTGCACGTGCAGCCTTGTAGCATTAACTAATTACATGGTGTGGTTTTTACATTTCCATGCTGAGCGGTGACGACAAGCACTATGAACTAAGGTTGATGGACAGTGACCAGAGGGTTATATGGTTACATACAGATGTGAAAAATCACTGAGCCGCACACCTACAATTTAGGCATTTTACTAATAAATGTCTTTGTAGGGGAAAGGAAAGAAAAATCAATGAAGCAACCAGAGACGGTAAGACCAACCTAGGCTTCATTATGAATTCCAGACCAGCTTGGGAAGTCTGTAAAACCTTGTCTCCACAGAACAAAGAAAAACAAGGAACCATATAAAATAAGCAAGGACAGTGGTATGGAGAGATATGGCAAGGATGCCCTGGGCTCTGCTCAGTCTCCTTCATCATTCTACCTGGCCACAAACACCATGTAGAAACTACAGATAAATGGATATGGTACAATTTCCTGAATTTATGGGATTGTGGAGATGAGAAAAATATTTAATATTTTGGTAATACACGGCTTTACTTCAATAAGATTTTTCTTTATAATTATAAATATTGGCAGAAGTTACCATTGGACACAAGCCAAACAAGAAAGCTTAAGTCACTACTGTCAATGTATCTTGTTTCTGAGGAGTAAAGGTAATTGACACTTTGTTAACTATGATATTAATGGGAGCTAATGACATTTTACTAAGGATACCATGGGCAATGTGCTTCTCACCAGACACACCCTGAATTTGCTTCTTTGTCCTTTTAAAGGCTCAGTACTATTCTCCAGGATGATTTATTTAATTTGTCTCCTGGTCCTGTACCATTATGCTATTTGAGATTTTTCCAATGCAAATGATTACAGTGTCATTTAAAGTAGCTTAATATTTATATTAATCTCAGTAACTTTGTGAAAGCTGGGTCCTATATGACCACAAAAGTGTATTTAAATAGCGTGGGTGTGCTCTACCTGAAGTTGGTGAAAACATGTAAACACATATAGTATGACGCTCACATCTGGCTCTTTAGAGCCAAGTGCAGTGGATATAGGACAGTTTGAACCCTTAGACAACTGTCATGTGGTGAAACTAGACCTTTCTGAAAGTAAACTGTGGTTCCACAATACACAGAAACCAACAATATGATTCCTGGTTTTTCTAATCAATGGCACAACACAGTCAAGCAGACATCGGGTACAGCAGGTAGGAGAGAGCACACACAGGTAGGACTGAAATAGTAGGAGAGGCTGGACGAGATGGAGGAAATGTTCTCGTGCGAACATTTGGTGTCATGAGATTATCACATGAGGATTTGGGGAGGCCATCTGAAGGCAGACTTCCTGCAAGGCTCACCTGAGCACACAGACTCCTTTCATTATGAACAAGTTCTAAGAGGGAAATTACTAAAGTCAGGTTGAGCCCTATTTAAATAAACAATTTACATAGCCTTAATTCAAATGATATGTGTGTGTATGTGTATATGTATATATATATAATTTCCCCCTAAGCAAGCATGCTGGGATATAGTCTTGGTGTTTAGGAGGACCACCTGAGAACTGGTTAAACAGAGTAAGACTAGAACTAGAAAAAAGAAAGAAAAGGAGAGAAGAGAAGAGAAGAGGAGAGGAGAGGAGAGGAGAGGAGAGGAGAGGAGAGGAGAGGAGAGGAGAAGAGAGGAGAGGAGAGAAAGGAAGAGAGAGGGGGGAGAGAAACAGTATTTTCAAATGCTCATTGCAACTATTTTTAATAAAAGTCAATAAATGATTCCCTAACATCTCCCATCTGACTTGACATTGTCCTGTTTAAGATGCATCCTTCTCATGTGTGGTGGTAAATCCTTCCCAACACAAATAATTTATTTTATGACTTTCAAATTCTTATCAGGAATTTTTGCTCAAAAATAAAACAAATCTTTCAAATTATCAGAACTATAGAACTGAGCCGGATGTACAGGGGCAGGAGTCCCGTTGTGTTTTCCACTGCTGTGACAGAACCTGAGACTGGGAACTTACAAAGGAGAGGTATGGTTGGCTCAGAGTTCTTAGCCTGGGAAAAGCAAGGGCAAGGCATCAATCAGAAAAGCCTTAAGATTTCACATCATGGCAGGAGGAAGAAGGGCAGGCAGGCAGAAGAAGAGGATGCAAACAGGAAGGGTAAGCCATACAGCACCTCATCTTCTGCTAACCAATTCAGTTATACAGGAACAAGAATTCCATCCCACTAGAAAAGCACTGAAGTTGGGATTTTGTAAAAATTTTAATTTTTTTAATTTTTTGGCTAATATCCACTTATTAGTGAGTACATACCATGCATGTTCTTTTAGGTCTGAGTTGCCTCACTCAGGATGATATTTTCTAGTTCCATTCATTTGCCTACAAAAGTCAGGATGCCCTCGTTCTTAATAGCTGAGTAGTATTCCATTGTGTAAATGAACCACATTTCTGTATCCATTCTTCTGTCATGGGACATCTAGGTTGTTTCCAGCTTCTGGCTATCACAAATAAGGCCTCTATGAGCATAGTGGAACACATGCCCCTGTGGCACAGTGGGGCATTTTTTGGGTATATTCCCAAGAGTGGTATTGCTGGGTGTTCAGGTAGATCTATTTCCAGTTTTCTGAGGAACCTCCAGATTGATTTCCAGAGTGGTTGTACCAGTTTGAAATCCCACCAGCAATGGAAGAGTGTTCCTCTTTCTCCACATCCTCGCCAACATGTGTTGTCTGTCACCTGAGGTTTTGATCTTAGCCATTCTGACTGGTGTAAGGTGGAATCTCAAGAGTCATTTTGATTTGCATTTATCTGATCACTAAGGACTTTCAACATTTCTTTAGATGTTTCTCAGCCATTCGAGATTCCTCAATTGTGAATTCTCTGTTTAGTTCTATACCCCATTTTTCTTTTTTTTGATTGGGTTGTTTGGCTTTTTGGTGATTAACTTCTTGAGTTCTTTATATATTGTACATATTAGCCCTATATCAGATGTGGGATTAGTGAAGATTTTTTTTCCTAATAAGTAGGTTGCTGATTTGTCTTATTATGTCCTTTGCCTTATAGACACTTTACAGTTTTATGAGGTCCCATTTATCAATTCTTGATCTTAGAGCATGAGCCATTGGAGTTCTGTTTAGGAAATTTCCCCCTGTGCCAAGGCTCTTTCCCATTTTCTCTTCTATTAGATTCAGAATATAGAAGATACAGTTCACAGAATTCAAAAGGCTCAACAAGCTCAAGTGCCAAAGTGAGGACTCCTCAGTCCCACTTGGGAGAGAGAAGAAAGCAATCACAAGTGGGAAGGGAAGGAGGGACTTGGGATGGAAAGTGGGCAGGTGGGGGGGGGGACACTGGGAGGGGGAGAGGGGTACCTGAGGTATTGGGTGAGGGAAAAGGACTGAAGCCTTGAGGGCCCACAGAAAGAATACAAACAGGCAACTTCAGGAAATAGGAGGTTGTGGGGACCCCCAGAATGCACCAGAGACCTGGGAAGTGGGAGACTCCCAGGACTCAAAGGGAGGGCCCTTAGATAAAATGCCCAACAGTAGGGAGAGGGAACTTATAGAGCCCACTTCCAGCAGGAAGACAGGACATCAAGTGAAGGATGGGGTTGCCATCCCACAGTCACACCTCTGACCCATAATTGTTCCAGTCTGAAAGAATTACAGGGATGGAAATGGAAAGGAGCCTGAGGAAAAGAAGGTCCAGCAACAGGCCCAAAGTGAGATCCAGCTCAAGGGGAGGTCCCAAGGCCTGACACTATTACTGAGGCTATAGAGCACTCATGAAAAGGGACCTATCATGAATGACCTCTGGAAGCCCCAACAAGCAGCTGAAAGAGTCAGATGCAGATATTTGCACCCAACCAATGGACAGAAGCAGCTGACCCCTGTTGGTGAATTAGCGAAGGCTGAAAGAAGCTGAGGAGAAGGGCGATTCTTTACCAGCAGTCTTAATTAATCTAGACCCCCAAATTCTTTCAAACACTGGACCACCAAACAGATAACATACAGCAGCTGATACGAGGCCACCAACACACATACAGCAGAGGACTTCTGGGTCTGTGTTTATTCAGAGATGATACACCTAACCCTCAAGAGACTGGAGACCTCAGGGAGTTTAGAGGTCAGGTGGGTAGGGGTGTTGTGGGCATCCACATGGAGATGGGGTGGGGTAGGGAGGAGGTGTGGGATGTGGAACAGTTGGAGGGTGGATGGGAAGAGGTGGGGAATGGAATATGGAGTGTAAAAAATGAATTACAAATAAAATTAAAAAGAAAAAAGAAGAAAAGCACTGAAGTTCTTTAACAATCTAATCATCTCCCATAGGCCACACCTCCTCTGATGATGTTATACCCAGAATCAAGTATCAACTTGATCAGCCCAGGTGAACTACATCTAACCCACAGCACAACTAAAGATGAAAGTCAAAGACATGTCACCATTCTCTCTGTAAATAATGAGTTCATTTCTAAATTAGCTTAGAGTTGTCCAGAGGCGATGCACAGTGCTCAGTCTGGCTTTCTGAATCTAAGGCTGTGATAATAGACCATGTGACTGAAGACAGGGTAATCCCACTGGTTAGGTCCTGCGGACTGAGTGTGCTGAGGGAGACAGACAAGTACGCTGCTCTGTTTCTCAAGTCACGACTCAGCAGCAGCCTGCATGGTTCCTCTTTGCCTGACTAGCATATGGTGTGTGAGCCTTCCTAATGTAGTAGGCATGATCTATATTCACCAACCTGTAATGAGCTTCACCAAAACGTTTACAGGTAGCTTCAAGGACACACCCCAAGTACGGAATAGGTTTTCTGGGTGGTAGAGTTACAGGTCACTCTGTGTGTGTGTGTGTGTGTACAACATTCTACCAAATCAACTCCAGTCCCAGGTTACCTTTTAAACATCGCTTGTATATTTGTATTTCTCCACAGTGAGTATGTTACTTTCTAACAATAATAATACTACCACAAACTGGAAAGGCCATAACAGATAAGTTTAGGTGTCCCTTGTCTCTTTACACATTTAGCAAAACCCACCTTGGGGCTATTTGGAAGGAAGGTGGGACTCCTTCTGGCACAGGAGTGAGTGGAGAGATGCTGATGAGAGGAATGTCACATGGTGAGACAAATGCGACATGCACAGAAACCACAGCATGTGTGTAAGTGTGCCAGTGAATTTGTGCCAGAACATTGTTTCTGTGGGCCCTGGAAGGCTGAATCATCCCACCGAGTGTGGGTCTTAATCTAGCTAGCACCTTCCAGAGAGGCCTCTTACTGGGCCACAGGAGGCCAACCCCCTCCAGACCTGCTCCCCAGGGCACGAGCTGTCAGCAGGATACAGCACTGCATCATTACCAGACAGACAGACAGACGGAGGACATTGAACCTTTTAACCTCTCTGCCTCCCCATGGTTTAAAACCAACATGTTAGTGTTGGCAACTTTTGAGGTCAGCTTCCATTTTAGAACATTCTAGTTCTGTTTGAAATGATACTGCCCGTTTTGTTCCCCATCTTCTTGTCTAGAAATAAAGTAAATATTTTACCTTCTTTAATTAAAAAGAGCCAAAAAAAATCACAGCCTTAATTAGTTTAGGGGTGCAATGACATCATGATATATGTTCAGCAATAAATTAAGCAAAGGATCATATTAATACTATATCTCCAACCCCCAGACTTGAGTGGCAGTTACATGCTTAATATAATCAACAGCACAGCTCTTTATGAACATTCAAAGAAACTGAAACTCAATTAGGAGATAAAATATTAATATACTCCCTTGAGACATGCTATATATTATTTTGAAATGTGATTATAATACTTAGAAAGAAATCAGAAAACTTTTATTAAAAATACAATTTTATTTGTTTAAAGTATCAACTATTGAGTTTATATATTGAAGTCTAGAACCTTTAGTTTAAAAAAAAAAAGTACAAGGTAAAATGAAATACTTATTCTGTGTCATTATTTTAGTCCTAACACAAAGTTCTGAAAACTTCTTCATATCTCATAATCAATGAGACTACAAGATGCAGGAAATGTTAACATGCCACCTGGTAGATCATTTTATAAGCTAATGCATTTCTAGAGAAATGTCAAGACTCTGCAACAGGCCAGGAATAATGGCTTTCTCAAAGTGTCTTATGAAACACCAAATATACATGTCAATAACTTCTTTGCATAAATAACTGGAACATCCAAACAACTATATTAGTAAACCCCTTGTTCTATTGGTTCTTACAACAGCCCATGGCTGTTGCAGCAGCAAAGGTCATAGGTTGCCAGCTTGCTTAAGTCGAATGCTTCTTACTGCCTCTCTCTCCTAAACCGACTACCCAGCTCAGCTGAGCTACAGTAGGCCACGTCACTCTTCTGCTGCCCAGCTCAGCTGAGCTACAGTAGGCCACGTCACTCTTCTACTGCCCATGCAGAGTGTTCTTACCTCATAGGAAAAACCAAGATTTAGTCACAATTGCAGCCTACGGTGCTTTGCCCGTGGTGCTGCTGGAGTGAGGGCCTGGGTGAGGCTCCACTGAGGAGCATACTGAGAGGTAGCCCTACTGTCCCTGGACCCACAGCAACAGGGAGTCTGAAAAGAGACTGGGCAGCTCAATGAGTAGTCTCAGTGTGGAAGAAGAGGGAATATGGGAAACTAATTCATTGGTGTTCCAGCTGTACCTTTATTCTCAACTTGCTCATTAGCATATAAATGGTGCCTTTCCATACATGGCAAGTGTGGGCTCAGAAAAATTATAAATTAATTCACATACAACTTCTCATGTCAATTTCCCAACATGTTTACATTGTTTATGGGACACTCTAGTGCTTTTAAATGGTGGTCCTAAATAGAAGCCTCCTACTTTCTAGAAGGAACCCACAGAGAATTCTGATTTCTCTGTTACTCCTCTTCCATGGTCACAGATGAACAGTTATATGCAATACTTCTATTTCTTTACATGCACAATTTCACACCTAAATATGGTCTTAAAGGGAAAACTTTTGTCATTGAAATGAATACCCTGGACATGAAGAGAAGCGAGGAATAGCCAGTAATTTAAGGCAACCATTGTTCTGCACTGAAATTGCTTTGAGACAATCTGGCAGATGGTACTTCTTTTTATTATTACATGGAAGAAAGAAAGAAAGAAAAGCTAAGTGGTCATGCAGAATTAGCCTTAGCTATACATCTCTGTCCTAGCCGCAGTGCTCCAAAGCCAAACAAGGCAGCAGCTGGAATTTGCATATGTTATAAACCACCAACTGCGTATGACTGCATTAAGCCAAGAAAGGCTCACATAATCACACAGCTAAGATATTACCATTTTGTGTGTACTTATCAAAAGCAGGTCTTCCTCAGAGAGCTGTGTGTGTTTATCTCCCAGGAGTCCTTCATTTATACAACAGGAGCCCTAACTTTCAAACGCTCACCTCTATTCCACGGCACTTCCTGGCCATGCTTTCCTCCGACTGAGTACAATTTAGTCCACCTTTCTTATAATTCCCATACAATAAAATAATCAAGACAAACACTACCTTTACGTGCCTTCATGGTGCCACAGAGAAAAGAGGAATTTGCAAGTTAACCACAACACCCTCCCCCATTTAAATCACACCTCAGCTGATCTCCTTGAATATATGATTGGTAGAAACAGGACTCAAAGATATCAACAGCAAAAGGGCTAGATATTAATTGGGAGTCTATTTCTTTTCGGTCATGGCAACCTGTCTCACTGTCAAGCCAAGGTTTTTGGAGTGCATTTTATCTTGATTTCACATATGGCTAAGGAGCAGCCCAGCACTCTGTCTGGTGTAGCGCTGCCCAATCTTCACAGGACAGCCAGTGTGGATGTGGCCGTGTGCTTTTCAAAAACTTAACAGAAGATAGCACCCCCACACATCAGCAAGGAGATCCAGATTTCACCAGCCCCAGGCCCTAGGTGGCAGACAAAAGTTGGAAAGGAGAGAACTCTGTGCCCTGTGCCAGCTGAACTTGGTGGCAGGCCATTAAAGAACAACAGTGGGGGAGGGGAGAAGAGATTAGACAAGGCATGGGGTGGGGAGCAAACAAAAAACTCAGGGAGCTAATGTTCCTAGCTGGCATCTGCCTTTTGACTCAGAGATGGCTCTTAACCAAGGTTTTCCTACTATGGTATGGTATCAGCTGCCTCCTGGACTCCTTTGTTAGTGCTGACTGCCAACAGGACAAGATAAGATTTCAGTTAATAGGGAATGAACTAGTCCTTGGAATAATAGCGATCTCTCTATTTCTTCTACAAAGGCTGCTTTGGCAGTGTTACTCCTGGCATGCACGTTAGGACTTGTAATTATGGCCGGGTGCTGTTTGGAAATATTGGAAAACTCTGAGGTTAAAAAGTTGCTACTTTAATCCCATAACTTACCTTACAATGTGTTTAACTGAAGAATAGTATCAAACTAATGGTGTGGGTTTGATATTCTTTCTCCCAACGAATTTCTCTTAGCTGGCTTTTTTTTTTTAAACCCAAAACCAAATTACAACTACTAAACTAACATTCCTTATGGTAACAACAGCTCATGAGTCATAGAGACATAAACAAGCACACAGCCTTTGGAAACTACTGTTTCTAAAGTATCTTCAGTCAAAAAGTAAAAATAAATACAACGAATAATATGAAACTTCTAAAGTAAATCCCTAAGGGGTGGTTGGCTCAGACCCCAGAGAAGGAGACCCTACGTGGAATGCTGAGAAGTACACAGAACACCAGGCCTGCCCCAACAATAAACACAAGGGCCGGACAATCTAAACAGTAACTCTCCTCAGGTACAGACAAGAGCTGAGGAGTTAAACCACCAAACCCTAAGCCTAAAATGGTATGTGGGAACTTGCTTACCGCCTCAGATTCTGCTGCCAGGAAGAACTCAGGAAGGATAAAGCTGAAAACTGGGCAAGCAGGAGATCACAGAACCACTGGCACAGACACACTCCCTTTCGGGCACTCCTAAGGGGCTTCAACTGGTCTCACAGAAGAGGAACCAGAGGAAGCAGCTCTGACGCCTTAGTGACAAATGAAGAAGACATTGCCTGAAGGTCCTGAACCTCATAATCACTGTAAAGAACTTAACAGTAGTTATGTCATCTTCCTGCTAACACTGGCTAGCCTGAGTCTAATGAGCTCCTAACGTGATTAATTGATAATATTTAGTAGATAGAGAATAGAGAGATGCATCAAATGCCCCAGGAAGAAATAGCCAGATAAAATGTAGACTTCTTACAGTTCAATGGGACTGGTGTTTGTGCTGGTTAGATTTATGCTAACTCGATACAAACTATATTCATTTGGTAAGAAAGAACTTCAACTAATATACCCAGGGCTGGGCAACCCTTAAGGGCACTTCTTGATTGACTGTCGACATAGGAGGGACCAGTTCATTGTAGGTGGTGCCACCCCTGGATTTAAAAAAAAAAAAAAAAAGCATACTAGGTAAGCTGTCAGAAGCAAGCCAATAAACAGCACTGTTCCCTGGCCCCAGCTTAAGCTTCTGTCTCTAGGTTCCTGACTTGAGGCATGGTACCACCATGTGGTAGGGACTGAATTCTTGGAAGGGAACCCAGGAGACACTAGTGGTGAAAGTGTAGCTCACCTGCAGTGGGCATCCAACATTTTAGAGATGGCAGTATCATGGGGCAACCACGAAAGGCAGCAGCCTCTGTGGCCTGGTGCCAGCCTGATTCTCTGAGACAAGCTGTCGCCTGCTGCAATGGCAGAGCTGGAGAACTAGAGCCCTTTGGAGACCAGAGGATTGTGAGTGGATCCCAGATTGTGCCCTGGATCTTCCAGGGGAGGAAGAAATGATAAAACCTACTTTTGATTTTACAGGAGTCCACACTTAAGAGAATTAGGAATTTTATAGAGACTTTGGATAATTTTAGAGACTTTGAATATTTTAGAGAAACTCTGAAAGATACTTTGAATGTTTTAAAGGGGCTGAACTTTTAAATCATTTGAGTTTGTAAAGACCATGAGACTTTTAAAAAAGAGTTTTGTGTACAGTGATATTAATATTAACATGCCATCCTGGCGATAGATGAGAAAGAAAAGGTTCTAGCTGAATAGTGTGTGTGTGTGTGTGTGTGTGTGTGTGTGTGTGTGTGTGTGTGTGTGTGATGCAGGGCCAATTGTACTGGCTGGTTTTATGTCATCTTGATATAAGTTAGAATTATTTAGAAATAGAGAACCTCAATTGAGAGAATAACCCCACCAGATTGGTCTATTGGAAAGCGTGTGGACTGTTTTCTTGATGATTATTGATGTGGGAGTCCTTTAGGCTGCTGGTCCTGGGTTCTACAAGAAAATAGGTAAAGCAAGCCATGAAGAGCAAGCCAGTAAGCAGTACTCCTCCATTGTAGAGGGATTTTAAGCCAGCAACTCGGCTACTCTGGCTGGAATACAGACATACCCTTAGCACACACCTTTAATCCAAACAATGAAGGTAAAGTTAGTTTGTAGAATAAGGCACCCATGTTTGAAAGCTATGTCCAATTGAGTGGCAGACAAAGTGATGAATTAGAGAAAGATATCACAGAATAGGATATGCCCACCTCTCATGAGAACAGAGAGGAAAGAGAGACAACATAAGAGGAAACAGGAAGTGTGGTGGCGCATGCCTTTAATCCCAGCACTTGGGAGGCAGAGGCAGGCAGATTTCTGAGCCTGGTTTACAAAGTGAGTTCCAGGACAGCCAAGGCTACACAGAGAAACCCTGCCTCAAAAAAACAAAAAAACAAAAAAACAAAAAAAAGGGGGAAACAGGAAAGGGGGGGGCAGTTTTGCTGAGGCAGTTATAGAGATACAGGTTGCAGAGAGAGAACAAGCTAAACCCAGGGGAAGACTGAACAAGCCAGAGCATGAGAAGGAGCCAGAAAATTAGGAAAAAAAATGGTCAAAGTGGGTATGAGCGATTCAGTCAGAGGCAGAAAGAGAAGTCAAATTGAATCAGTCAGCTTGGAGAGGAGTTTGAACCAGAACAGCTGACTTGAACCAGCCAGTCAGAGTTCAGAGACCTAGAAAGGGTGAGCTTATTCAGCAGTAGTCTCAGAGGTTGAAAACATTCTAGGCCTGGATAAGACTGTGTGGAGGCTAGGAGCTTCTAGGACTAGATATATGTTAGCAGACTGAGGCAGTAAGTCTCAGAGACAATTACATCAATCGAATAAAGTTACATTTACCCGCCATGACCTCTGCTTCAATTCCCACCTCCAGGTTCCCTCCCTGACTTCCTGTGTAAGTTGAAACAAAAAGCTGATGGCCTGTGTAAGGTGAAACAGACCCATCTCTCCCCAGGATGCTTCTGTTCATGGTGTTTTACCACAGAAACAGAAACCCTAATAACAGTCTCTGGGGGGAAAAGGAAAACAAACAAACAAACCAGGGTGTGCTTTTCATACAATAAAAAAATAATAAAATACAACAATGGAGACCTCAAAAATTATCCCCAGGGCTGGTAAAGGCTCAGCATGTAATGTGCCTGTCAATCAAATGTGAGATCTGCATTCCATCACTGATCTTAGGGTGGAAGGCCAGAGGCTACTTCCACAAGGGCCTTCTGACTGGTGTACACACACACACACACACACACACACACACACACACAAATAAAAAGAAAAATTAACTGTAAAAATACTTTTTAAAGAAAACTGGTGAATTTTGGGTTGGACTAAGTGTTAGATGTTGGGGAATTGCTCATTTTCTTGGATGTGACAATGGGGTTGTGTGTGAGTTAGCAGATGCCCTCTGTTTTTGAGAGATACACACCATAGCAGTGTGGAGTAAAGTAACAGGATATGCGCAGGTCTCAGCCAAGACAAAGCTCCCATCGGCCTTCTCCCTGGCCCAAAGAAGCTCACTGGGAGCTGCAATACCATACATAGATGGCCACCATGGCAATGGGATACTAATGATTTTAATTAGTTCTGCTCCGAGGGAACTAATTTATTAAATTAATTTTCTCTAAACTTCCTTGACCACAGAATTTTACTTTCAATGAATGCTCTAAATAGCATATGGAACTAATTTCAAGAAAAGTGAAACAACTTCCTGCACAGTAGTGACAGATACTAACAAGACTTCTGTCTTTATAGAATGCTTAGATTAACTCCAATTTTGTTCTCCTCCAAATACTTTATCATTGTTTTATTAAGATAAAAAGGAGATATTCTGAAAGGGCTTTTAAATTTTTTTTTCTTTTTTCCCCTATGGGAAAATTCTTTATTTTTTTAATTATATAAAATACTGATCATATGATACAGAGGGTTTTATACCCTACTTGACTAATTTAATAACATCATAATCATACCATTACCACTAAACTTTTCAATAATGTTGCTTTTAACATGTATATAATGTCTTCATGGTATAACAAAACTATAAATCATTTAGTCTTCATTCAGATTACTGTATAAATTTCAATCTACTCAAATTTATGACACATAAATTATGGAACTAAGTAGATGTACAATTACTGGACTTATCTCTTCAGGAAGATTGGCTCTCTTTATGAAATAACTGAGCACATGCCTCTTACTTGATTCTTCCCCATGCGCCTTCCAGAAGTCAGCTACTCATACAGAGGACCCTGGTTGGAGTCCAGGTGGCTCACAATCATCTACTGTAACTCCATTCCCCAGGGAACCCAAAACCACCTTCTGACCTCAGTGAACACTGAATGCATGTGACACACAAACACACATGCAAGAAAATCACCAATATAAATAAAAATAAATAAAATATTTAAAAATACAGAATTAAATGTATGGCATCTCTAAAGATTTATGTATCCAATTTCCTAACCATTACTAAATATTTACATATTTTTGTTTATTTTCTGTTAAATACTATTTATATTTATATTAGATTAACAACTAATAGAGATTTATAAACAAAACATTCTCAAAGGCTAAATCTAACTTCCTTTTCTGTTCTACAAAATACAAAAACTTTCCTCTGCAGTTACATTCAAGTCTCTAAAACTACTCTGAAGTGTTAGACACATCTTAGGATGCTTCTAACTAAACAACCCCCTAAACCAGCAGTTTTTAACCAGTGGATCTCAACCCCTTGCAGAAGGGTGTCAAATGATCCTTTCACAGGGGTAGCCTAAGACCATAGGAAAATACAGATATTTAAATTATAACTCATAATTAACAATGTTACAGTTATGAAGTAGCAACAAAAATAATTTTATGGTTGGGGGTTACCACACCATGAGGAACTGTATTAAAGGGTCGCAGCATTACGAAGGTTGAGGACCACTGTCCTACACACTTGTCTCTGAAGGATACAGAAGGCAATTACTGAAGGAAGCTGCTCTCTTTTTGAGAAATACCTGCTATAGTTTGGATCTGATATCAGTTATTGTGTGGAAGGCTTTGTCCTTGGCTGGATGAGTTCTTAACTGAATGAGCTACTGGGAGGTGGGATCTTGTTAGGTCAAACAGGTCACCAGGAGCCTGTTTCTGTAGGGTGTGTTTGCTCTGGGCTTCTTCTTGTCTCTTGTCCTCTGCTTCTAAGCAGCCAAGGGATGAACAGCTTGACACAAGCTCCCAGCATGATGCTGTACAACTTCAGACTCAAAACAATGATCCGGACAACCCTGGACTTAGATGACTGAACTAGAATTATGTCTGCATCAGAACTAAAGCATTGGTCCCTTAGACTTTCTGTCTGTGGTGATAGCCTTTGCTACGGACTCCTCTAAAACTGAGGGGAGGGTGAGGGACATCTGTTAAACACGAGAAATGGCACTTTACAAAAGGATACCTATTCACTTAAGAT
This sequence comes from Mus caroli, assembly GCF_978045245.1. Lineage (NCBI taxonomy): Eukaryota > Metazoa > Chordata > Mammalia > Rodentia > Muridae > Mus > Mus caroli. The sequence goes on along the minus strand of NW_028227256.1, from coordinate 79,423,297 downwards.
TGACTCCTTTCTCTTACAAGAATTCGACAAGGGAACATTCTAGATCCCATGTTCATATTCTCTGACTTAGACTCAAGTTTTTCCTCTGACTTTTAATCATTTTTGAAGGGTTGCCATGGGCAGACACATTAAAAAGAAAAAAAAAAAGATGGTGATGATCCAATGCTGCTCCCTCAAAAACCTAAGTGTTAACCTATTCATCACACAGGCACTCTATGGCTCCCTGGATTTAACTGAAGTCTGTGAATGGGAAGGAGATGAACTACTCCCTCTGTGCATATGAGTCCTGGCTTGCCTTGCTTGTCCATGATGCATCATGGCTAGCTATATGCACGGGGACATCCACGTGGATTCGTTATGGCACTGCTTCTGGGGCCTTCTTTCACGTTTCAGGATTATGACACCAAGTCACGTTTCAAGAGTTTATGATGCTGCACACAATGATTTAAAATAATGGCCGAGTCCCTCTTGGCCATTCTGAGATAGAGTATCCATTTCTCCTTTCTGTTGACTTGACTGCCCCTGTAACATGCTTTGGTAACACAAGACCATGAGACTGACAGTATGTCACCTGTCTTCCTGGTTTCCACACTGTCTTTGGAAGCCTTGTAACCAGCCTGGGCCAACCTGTTGAATGAGAACAGGTGGGTTTGCAAGGCCATTGCAGATGCTCCAAACTGACCACTGCAGCTTGCCAGCCAAAAGTCAGGTATCCTGGCTCTGCTGACCCATGCTCTGATAAGCAAGAATGTCCATCACCTTCCATCACCAGTTTCACAGTGACTAGATATACAGCAATAGATTACCTATGCATCACAGCTCACAACCCCGATACTCATTACTCCAGTTAGTTATAACACACTATTTCAGCTTGGCTGTCTGCTCACTCTTGTCTGCATCTCTGCAGACTGCTGCTAGTAGGCCTGCCCTCCTTAAATCCAAGGGCTACACTATTACACTTTGTGTGTTCTCATCACAAAATGCCATCAGATAACAGGTCAGTTCTCAGTTCTTATTTGCAGAAGACTGCAGCCAGATTCACAAAACTCAGGTCACCCCCTTCCCCTCCCTCCATGCAACCCTACTGCCACCTGCACTGGTGTCAGTTCTGTTCTCAGGGCTGTGATCAGACACCTGACAACTGGAGTGGGGATGTGCTTATCCCAACTTACAGTTGAGGCGGGCGACACAGCCCCTGGCAGGGAAAGGCTAGCAGGCAGGTGAGGTGGCTGGGCTCACTGTGTTCAAGGTCAGGAGAGAGAGAGAGATGAACACTGGGGTTCAGCCTGCTTCCTGTTCATTCAGATCAAGATCGTAGTCCATGGGGTGTTTAAAACGTCATAGATGTGGAGGCATCAAGAAGATTTCAAACCTACTCGGGCTAACCACTGAGATAAACCACCATAGTACCATTCCATCGGGGCTATTTAGCTGCAAGGCTTCTGCCCAGCTTCCCAGGATTCTTCCCACCTCTTGACGCTCAGTTCAAAGGTGAGGGCTGGCTTGGACATACCGCTTACTTCTCTGTTCACAACACTCAGTACAGCTCTATGGAATGTTTTTGGCATATCTAAAAATTCTGAAGCCCCATTGTTTCTGTGTCTGTGAAGGCCTAAGGACATTCCCCATTCCTCTCACACCACTGAGCCACTCCTGGATACTTGAAATTATGATTACTTGTGCTGCGCAGTATGTAGCACAAAACACTTTATAAGATATTGTGAAACTTTTGAGGAAGATCCCTGATTTAACAATGACTCCTGGAGAAGGTGATATCAACTAAGTATATATACAATCAGAGACAGGGATGTTTTCCAGGACAAATCCCATCTTCTACCTTATGTGCACTCTGTACCTGGGCAGTGAAGTATACTTACATGATGTATAATAATGTCTGTATATATGCTGCTTCTTAGTAACTTATACCAGGACGATAATTAAAGTATCTGTGTCCAACTTCATACACCAAACCCAGAGCAAAGAAAGCAAAATAAGAACACTGATTCTTAGACAATAATTTGTAAAAGAATCTTCCAGAAAGTGGGTTAAGACTATAAAACCATAGGCTTTTTCCCTGGAGGAACTGACTCAGTAGGATTCGAAGCTGAGTCCACTTGAATCCAAGAGAAGCCTATGTGACCAAGACTTTAATATAAGGTGATACAATGCCTACTTTACAGTCATGAATTCCAAAATAAACTTTTCTCATGTACTGAAGTTTGTTTGTTTTGTTTTTTAAAGTCTCCTGACTTTAATGTTAAGGCACAAAGCACAGTGGGCCTATAAAAAGAACAGTTAACAGTGCATCCAGTCTGGCACCTTGGGAGCTTAGGCTGTGGGCCGACAGCATCTCATCCCCTGCTTTGAGATCACAATCTGCAGAGTTTTCACCTATATACCCTTTTTATAAAGTGTTCAAGGCTTAATTTGCCGCAAATAGTCCTTCTTCAGACCACCTTGCCACGAGGCTGGTTTTAAAATAACTAGAGGGTACAAGGCTCCTACCTCGGTCCCAGATGCTGGCTCTTAATGCTCGTTCCAGCTGCTCCTCCTCGCTCAGGCCTGCTGTGTAGACATCATAGTTCCTGTAATTTGCATCATAGATCACTGGTCTGCCATCCGCATAGTGATTCTGATGTCCGGAGGGGCCTGTGGGCATCGTCAAAGGTTATAGACCCCAGTAATGGACCTACCTTTTGCTTCAGAATTCTGGCTTTGTAAATGCAAAGACAGGCCCATAATTCATGTCACTATTTTGAGTGTAATAAGCATCTTCTAATCTAGAGAAGATGGCACATAGAGAAATCTCCCACAAGAGTGGGCAATTATGATCCCTTCATGGGCTATTATGGTCCAACACAGGCCTGGACATAAATAAGATCTTAATGCTAATGATGAAAAGAAAAAGATAACTTAGAAGGGAGCTAGAAGTGTTGGAGAAGAGACTAGAATGGGCTTTATGGAGGATGTTTATCACCATACAGCTGTTGACTGCTAGAGTATTTCCCATGAAGTTCTCACTTGAGTGGGGACAGTGCTAGGAAGCAGCTGAGAACGCTTTTCTGTTTTGTGGCTCCATCCAAAAGGACACAACCATTGCTTCTTATATATACCAGAGTGCCCACGCCGAGTACTCGATTTCAACAACTAATAACAAGACTGAGACAGATGAGCCAATTGCTCTGACTGTAACTAGCAGACACTATACTTCCAATTAATATCGCTTTCAAAAAAATTGGTTACTCAGCAGAACAAGAGCTAACATGGTCATTAAATAATGCTTTACACACTAAACAGACAGCAATTAATAAAAGACTGCAGAGAAACACGGAATGCTTTTGCAAAAATAATTCCATACCATTTGTGTCAGTTTGAGTCTAGTCCTTGTGTCTTCTTTTCATTGTCAATGGTTACAGAATTAGTTTGAAGAGATTTTTGTTTATAGAGAATAGTCTGGCATAATGAGAGACTCTATCTTCTGTTCTTTGCTCCCCATGAACCTGTCATTATCATAGCCTTTGAGGGGGATGTGTCTAGTCTTAATTAACGTACTTGGTTGTTGATGAAAATCTTAAGCTACAGTACCATGTATCTCCATGGCACCCTACATAGAACATGCATGTAGTAAAACTACAGAAAAGCACAGAACTTGGTTGAGTGAAATTTCACATTCAGTAATCTGGAACAAGCTATTTTGAAATGTACTTTTGAATTTATTATTATAAAAATTCATTGATAATGTATGACTTTCTGGCAAAAAATGTAATTTAGTTTTAAATTATGATACAAAGGCTTCTTTATAGCATTTTTATATGTACTTTGATTTAGCTGAGCCTTGTCTTCATTTCCTCCATCTCCCTGTCCTCTATATCCAGGACTAAAAAGGAAGTTTTCATAACTGGCAAGACTCAGATGACCGGAAGCTCTTCAGCACTCCTGCATTCAGATACAACACGTGCCTGTAGATTTCTACAGTCTAGCAATGCTTTAATGAAATGAATTGACAGCTCTGACCATATGAACATTATAAAATCTTAACTTAATACTTGAAAGACAAAAGCTGGGACAAAGAAGGAAGAAAACCTTGGTGCTTTAAGTGGGAAGGTGTGCTAACGGTCCTGTGCTGTCAAAGAAAAATCAATTAAAAGACCCAAAATGCCATATCTAATATGATAATGGGTCCCTGAGAAACAACATGTTTCAACAACTGTTCTTCTAATAGCCCAATCAGATGTATTAAAGTCTTTGTAATAATCAAGGACAGAGGAATCTAACAACCAGTGCTAAGGATAAATAAGTTTAAATTATATCTTGTGATGAATACTTTTTAAGTTATATACTTTGGCTCTGTAATAAAAAACAAAACAAAACAAAACAAAAACCCAAAGAACTTTTCTGGTTATCATTATTCTGTTAACTGTTCCATCTGGTCCTTGTACACATTCCAGGATTTCATACCAAAGAGATCAAGGAAAATGACACAGATTAGAAAGATTGGTAACAGCTTTAAAAACATTCTTTGACGTCTAAGGAGTTTCTCAGATGAAGGTGGCCATGCTAAGAATAAATCACTACTTGCAAGAGATACATTCGCTCGCATCAAAGATGCTTAGATGACCATTAGCCTGGCCACCTGGGCCCTCTGTAGTGCTGTCTTTGAAGAAATCCAATCACTCCACAGGAAAGAATATAAATATGTTAATCTCGCAGGAGATCAAAAAGGAAGTTTAAAAAGGAGCTTGGATTTCTGCCTTGAATTCTCCAGTCTGTGCCAATGTCTCTGACAGAGGAAGGGAGAAAGGGGCATTGGAGAGGTTTCCTTCTGTCTTAAAAAATGTAAGTAAATGTGGCAAGGAGGGAGTGGGGAGAGAGACAGAGAGAGAAGGGGGGAGGGAGGGAGGGGGGAGGGAGGGAGGGAGGGAGGGAATCAGAGTTAATTTATTTCCTAAAGTTCAGTTGTCAAAGTGCAGACCTCAAGTCCTCACACAACAGAAAAGCAGGGCAGTGAATCACAGACTTGCATCCTGTCCCAGCCTTTCCCTGAGCTACCTGTATAAATGATATGACCAAATTACCCAGCCTTCCTGAGCTCTATCTTCCAGCTGTCAGGCAAGACGTCTGGACCATGAAGTCCACAGCAAGTCATGTCTGTGCACATCTGTGTTTGCCTTCACCGAGAAAAAGGCTGCTGGTGTGTATGCACACAGTGCATAATCAACTGTGTGTGTGTGTGTGTGTGTGTGTGTGTGTGTGTGTGTGAGTGAAGGCCAGCAGAAAACCTCAGTGACCATTCCTCCTCTAAGTGCAGTGTTTTAAACACAGTGCCTCAGTGTTCTGGGGTTTGCTAAGCTGGCTGGTCACCAAGGCCCTAGGATCTAATAGTTAGTGACTCCTTAGGACTTACAGGTATATGCCACTGCATGTGTGTGTGTGTGTGTTTTGCTTTTTGTTTTTTGAGACAAGTTTCCTCTATGTAACAGCCGTGGCTGTCATGGAACTCCATCTATAGACCAGGCTGGCCTTGAACTCAGAGATCTGCCTGCCTCTGCTTCCCAAATGCTTGGATTAAAGACAAGCACCAACGATTGCCTCTGTTATTACTTTTTAAAATTGAGTTCTGGGGATCAAACTAGGGCCCTTATGCTTGTGCAGTCAGAACTTTACTGACAGAGCTTTCTCCCCAGACTCTACTGGTAAATTTTGGGGAGACTTACTAAAGTGAACCAGAAGAGAAACTCCCTTTCCTCTAGTAACATCAAGCTGCTAGCTTCTTTGTCCTAGGCCTCCTGGAGAGTTGAAGTCAACCAGAGGCACCACAATGGTAGGTAGAACGTTGGTGGTTTTCCTGACCATCTCTGCTCCTCCTGGCTACATAGGCCAGTGAAGACTTCTCTATTACTCACTACAAACTGGTGTTGACAAAGGAAAGACAACATGCTCTTTCGGGGAATACAGTTGTCATCTCTGTCCATAATGGCTGGTCAACCAAGTCATATCAGCTCGCCTGATAACCACCACTTTATCCAGACCAAGCAGAGGTAGACGCCTCAGCATTGTCTTGAGGCAGAGACAAAACCCTTGTTTATCGCTTTCATTTCTAAAGCCCCAATCATTAAGGCCATAGCTTTTATTCCTAATCTTATCACCTGAGTAGTTGTTGGTGGTGTTGGTGGTGGTAGTGTGTATGTGTGTGTGTGCGTGTGTGTGCGTGTGTGCGCGTGCGCACGTGTATGTATGGCTAGGGGTGGTTGATCCCAGTCTTCCCCTTCTGACCTCATTATCTGGGTGAATTTCAGGCTATTCAGGTGACTCATACATGATGTAAGCCAGAATTGACAGTCATGAGCCAAGGCTTAAGGACTATGGGGAATATGGAGTCCAATTACTTCTAAGACTGCCACACTATGGATTTAATACTTCAGGACCTTCCCAGCATATTCTGGACAATCCCCAACAGGCCATTTCTGATTCACCTCCTCTCCATGGGAAGTCCTCTCTGCAACTGCTTTCCTTAACTTCTAGTTTCCTGTCAAGACCCAGTACTCCACTCTCCCTCTGTGCAGCCTCGTGGACAGCAACGCTCCCTCCTTCCCAGGGCACTGGCACCTGCCTGCATGCCAATACTGCTGTCTGAACCTCTGCTTGGAAGGCATTGGAAGGGGATGGGTGAGCCCTCTGTGGAAATCTAGTAGCAGAGTAGGGGAAACGTGTGAAAATGAGCCTTGGCCGCTATATAATTGGTACTACTGGATTGTGAAGGTTTAGGAAAAGGAAGTAAGGGCACTTTCCAGGCTGTGTGGTGCATCGAGAAGAGCAGAGCAGAGCAGAGCAGAGCAGAGCAGACAGCCTGAGTGCACAAGTCTTCCAGGAGAGCAGGAGGTGCAACCTGAGCAGCAGGGGTGGTGAAAATTCAACAAACGCTAGCATTAGTAGCTGTCCACCTACATCACACCACGGCTCGGCTCTCATTCTCATCTAATTAGTTTTATGGCCTCTTTTGTTCCATCTCCTCAAATATACCCAACTCTATATACCCATCTATAAATATCCATATCTATATACCCATCCTATATATCCACACCTATATACTTACCCCTCCACTATATACTCTAAGAGAAGGACTGCTGGGATTTTTTTTTTCTCTTATAGGGTCTAAAACAGCACTCTCTGCATGTGTGACTTTCACAGGATGCCATTGAATAAAACAGTCTGTGACTTAATTAACATTGTATGGGAAAAGAAACCCAAAGTAATATGTATGTATGTATATATGTATATGCATATATGTATACACTACATGGAAAAAGTGTTAGCTTTTTCATCACCGTGGCAAATACCCAAGAGAAGAGCACCTTAAAAGGTCAGAGGTGTTATTGTGACTCATGGTTTCAGTGTGTGTCTGCCTGTTCCTATTGCTGTGGACCTATGGGAAGGCAGAGCCATTGTCATGAAGAAGGAGCAGAGGAGCTGAAATGCTCACTTCATGGAGGCCAAGATGCAGAGAGGTGGAGGGGGAAAGAGAGAGGGAGGGAGGGGTGGGAGAAAGCCTATCCTGGTGGGCTTCATTATTTCTCTTCTTTTATTTCAAGGGGTCTTTAGCCTACTGGACGTTATCACCCACATTCAAAGAAGGTTGTGCCCCTTCAGTTAATTGAGTATAGACATGATCTCACAGACATGCCTAGATATGCCCTTTACTGATCCTTTAGACAGATCTCAATTGAGTCAGACTGACAGTCAAGATAAACCATCAGATATGGATTAACAACAATTCTTTGTACGTGTTACAAGGAACCTAAGTAAACCAGGAACCAAAACAAAACTAAACTACAACCCACTGTCTGAATCCAACACATGGTTTACTTTCATAAGACAATGCCTGCTCTCCTGATATAAGAAAAGGGTGGCCAGTTAGACTAGAGCCAAATGGACAATAAAGTCTAGAATATTAGCTATTCGGTACTTCCTATAAAAGGCTTCCAGCCTCAAATCTAATCTATGGCCATTGTTAACTGGTATGACTAAACAGTGTACAATGTGAACACATGCTGTGGTGAGAATTTTGATTTTTTTAAAACCACAGAAATCTTATGTGATTATGTTTGTGTTTTGACCCCAGGTGTCCGGTATGGGGCTGTTTTTGTAGCTAACTATGATTTGTCTCATGCTCTGGCAGGGGTGTGATTTTGTCAGCTGAAGATAGTTTCCATTTGGAAATCTGGGGAATTCTGAATTCTTCAGAGGGTATAAAAATGTCAGAGCCCTGAGAGGCTTGACTGCTGCTCCCCCTGCTGTTGCTGGATGCTGCTGTAGCAGTTTGTCCAGTGGTCTTGACCAAAGAGAAGAGAAGGAGAAACTGCATATCCTGACTCGACTCTCCTCAGCAGCAGTAAGTAGCCTGACGAGATTGGTGCCCCCTTTCCCACTAACCTTCTTTCTCTCCTACCTAGTGTTGGAGGTTGGAAGGGATGCCGTAAGGAAGGGTGGTAAAGATAAAAGAAGCCAATAAAGCAACCACAAGTCTGGTTACAACACCTGCAGTCGTCCAAGTGAAGATGTCAGCTTCAGTTCTGCTGAGAATTCTCTTCCAGGCCACTGACTGCTGCCAACTATATACTCAAAGAGCAAGCATCAAGGGAGTTCTCTAGAGTCCTTCTAATGTGGGCAAAGAACAGGGGCATTGCCTTGTGGCGATTTGATTTCATACCAAAGGACCCACTTCTAAATACTGTCAGGGTAGGGGCTAGGATTTCAACATAAGCATCTAAAGGGAGACACGTTCAGCCTCCTGAATTAGGATACCCAGCACCTGTTACTGAACCACCCATCCAACCATCCGAAACACCCTTGTTCTCCTTTCATGCAGGAGCTGAGTCTTCAGTTATAGGGATAATCGATATGAAGAGGCTAGATGGTTAATCTGACTGAGCTGTGTGGAGATAGGACCTCTGCAGAGTGTGTAGCTCACCATCCAATCCTACTGGATTTACAAAACGCATACACACACACACACACACACACACACACACACAAAATCACATTTGTTCCTGTCTCTGGCGAATGAGATGCCATGTACTGCCCCAGGACTCCTCTGTCAAAGAAGAGCATCACCAGACCTGGGCTGAGGCCAGGACCGTGTTCTTGAATTCAAAGCTGTCAGCTAAATAAACTTTTTCCTTAAAGCTGAGGTATTTTCCCAGGCTGGAATAGACAGGTTATAGGTGGAAACAAGTCTTAGGTATGGACAGGAAGTTCTTTGCATTTTTTTTTTTTTTTGTAGAGAAATCCTGAAAAACATATTCTATTCTTTTCGTTGAATGCTATTAAAGCTCATCTTAGCATATTAGGGCAAGCTAGAGTCTTCCTGAATGTGGAGATGGGATATTTAAGGAACTGTATCCCTGTGACAAATCCTCACACTCTGCCAATGGGACTCTTGGGTGACTTGGGGGTAATAAGTACCTTACTGTACACAAGAGGCCTTATACCAATCAGACAACTGGACCATGCCAGAGTTACTGTCCTCCCTAATCTTCCTTAACAATCCTTCTGATGCACCCTGCTTTACCAACACCCCATTCTGCTTCCAGGAAAAATCGAGGTACAGTTGGTTGGGTACCATGTGAGCTATTCCACATCCAAAACAAATGCTGTCTTAAAGCAGCTTCATGTTCTTAAATGTGTAGTTTTTAAAACCAGTGAAAGTGTACTGAATGACACAAACTTACCTGCATTATAAAAGTGATTCTGCTGTCCTGAAGGCGCAGCGTGGGAGATAAAAATGCCTAAACAGGAAGAAAACCAATATTTAAATAGAGGTTATCAAGTTTTAATGGCTAATCTTCCAACAGTCATGCAGCTCCTCATGAGAAAGCCCAGGGTCACTTCAAATGATTTTTAAACAACTGGTAAAACAAACTTTGTTTAGAGCTAACCCTTTAGAAAACAGTGTGTGTGTGTGTGTGTGTGTGTGTGTGTGTGTGTGTGTGTTGGGGGTGGGGGAGCAGGGTGTTAAAACCCTAATTTACATGCACTGGTTTCCTTAAAGGTCCTAGATGCCTTCAGCTTTGCAGGACACCAGGCTTGGGCTCTGAAGCCACTGTAAAACCAGAGACATTGTGGTAAAACCAGAGATGCTGTGGTGGGAAAACGCCTTCTCCCAGCAAGGGTACTAAGAGAACCACATGCCTACCCTTCCTATGGGATTTTCTCTGACATAGGTAAACCAGACAGAGAAGCCCGGAGGATTACTGTCAGGATGACCCACTTCTTTTCAGAAGCATAAAACAGCAGGCTCCACATTCTTGGTCATTTTAAGTCTAGGCTCACGATAGATCCTCTCTCTGCTTTTGCCAGAAAACAATTTGCAGGCTGTTTTTCAAACTTAATTTTCTTTTGTGTCACTTAAAAAAAAAGTTTGATGTAAAAACGTGTCCGAAGAAAACAGCAATTATCCTCATTCAATAATGATCAAGGAACTCCACATAAAACCAGAGACAGAGAAACTTATAGAGGAGAAAGTGGGGAAAAGCCTTTAAGATATGGGCACAGGGAAAAGATTCCTGAATAGAACAGCAATGGCTTGTGTTGTAAGATTGAGAATCAACAAATGGGACCTCATAAAATTGCAAAGCTTCTTTCTGTAAGACAAAAGACACCGTCAATAAGACAAAAAGGCCACCAACAGGTTGGGAAAGGGTCTTTACCAATCCTAAATCAGATAGGGGACTAATATCCAATATATATAAAGAACTCAAGAAGGTAGTCTCCAGAAAATCAAATAACCTCATTAAAAAATGGGGCACAGAGCTAAACAAAGAATTCTCAACTGAGGAATACCGAATGGCTGAGAAGCACCTGAAAAAATGTTCAACATCCTTAATCATCAGGGAAATGCAAATCAAAACAACCTTGAGATTTCACCTCACACCAGTCAGAATGGCTAAGATCAAAAATTCAGGTGACAGCAGATGCTGGCAAGGATGTGGGGAAAGAGGAACACTCCTCCATTGTTGGTGGGATTGCAAGCTTGTACAACCACTCTGGAAATCAGTCTGGTGGTTCCTCAGAAAATTGGACATAGTACTACCGGGGGATGCAATACCTCTTCTGGGCATATATCCAGAAGATGTCCCAACTGGTAGGAAGGACACATGCTCCACTATGTTCATAGCAGCCTTATTTATAATAGTCAGAAGCTGGAAAGAACCCAGATGCCCCTCAACAAAGGAATGGATACAGAAAATGTGGTACATTTACACAATGGAGTACTACTCAGCTATTAAAAAGAATGAATTTATGAAATTTCTAGGCAAATGGATGGACCTGGAGGGCATCATCCTGTGTGGGGTAACCCAATCACAAAAGAACTCACATGATATGTACTCACTGATAAGTAGATATTAGCCCAGAAACTTAGAATATCCAAGATACAAAATGCAATTTGCAAAACACATGAAACTCAAGAAGAATGAAGACCAAAGTGTGCACACTTTGCCCCTTCTTAGAATTGGGATCAAAACACCCATGGAAGGTGTTACAGAGACAAAGTTTAGAGCTGAGATGAAAGGATGGACCATCTAGAGACTGCCATACCCTGGGATCCATCCCATAATCAGCCTCCAAATGCTGACACCATTGCATACACTAAGCAAGATTTTGCTGAAAAGACCCAGATATAGCTGTCTCTTGTGAGGCTATGCCGGGACCTAGCAAACACAGAAGTGGATGCTCACAGTCAGGTATTGGATGGATCACAGGGTCCCCAATGGAGGAGCTAGAGAAAGTACCCAAGGAGCTAAAGGGATCTGCAATCCTATAGGTGGAACAACAATATGAACTAGCCAGTACCCCCCAGAGTTCGTGTCTCTAGCTGCATCTGTATCAGAAGATGGCCTAGTCGCCATCATTGGAAAGAGAGGCCCATTAGTCTTGCAAACTCTATATGCCTCAGTACAGGGGAACGCCAGGGCCAAGAAGTGGGAATGGGTGGGTAGGGGAGGGGGGGGTATGGGGCACTTTTGGGATAGCATTGGAAATGTAAATGAAGAAAATACCAAATAAAAGAATTTTAAAAAATAGGTAAAATGTTATAATTTTTGGAAAAACCCGTTTTGAAAATTAAAGTAACCATGTGTCTAAATTTTGTAGTTTGTCCACAAAAAGATTCAAGAACCACTAAATGTAAGAACTCAGGAAAGTGAATCAAGACAATGCACTTCCTCCTTTATCAGTATTCATCACGTTGGAGGCACTGTCAAACTGTACAGAGGACAGGATAGAGTGGGCACTGTTAGCAAAGCAGTTCCCGTTGCCTCCTTGTGCTCACACACACAGGCTACGGTAACAGGCAAATGTGTGGAAATGGGAATCTGTGTAGGTGCAGCCCAGCCTGTAAAAACCACCCCAAAGTGAACACAACCTGCCAATACAGGCCGTGGAGCAGTACCCTGAAAGCTTTCAAATGTCATGAATATTATATGGTTCTCAAGAACAACAGTCATCCGCACAAACTGTGAAAACAAATTATTTATGGTTCAAGAAAAGGTAAAATAGTCTCAGAAGATTTCCTATGAATAAAAGATGAAGTATTAGAATGCACATGGTCTATAAAACAAGTGTTTGCAGAATAGTTGCCTTACAAGTCAAAATCAGTACAGTATTTTATATTAAAGGGTCTGAATGCATTCACTACTAAATAAAACATTTTCATTGAACATCAATTTAGAGGGGGAGAAAACAAAGAAAAAGGGCAAGGAAAATAAAAAGCATCGAGCAAATCTCCAGAGAATAGTGGCACGGCTTCGCCTCTGGTGAATGGAGTGCCTTGCCCACCAAGGGCCTAGTGGTCATTCAGTACTTTGCAAATTACTGGCCCTCCACTCCAGTCTAGGCCTGGTTTCTTTCTGTAACCTTACCAGGTAATCTATTAATTCAAGAAATATTATAGACAAATATGTTATTGTCAACTAACGCTTTGAGGAAAACTGTGGTTTTCTGTGAATACATTAGGGCTGAGGGTATAATTCTATACCAGCATTTGCACCTTAAGAATACCTCAGAATAGAAACTTGGGGTTCCATTCTCATTCGTGGAGCAATGCGAGATACATGACAGTCATCTTGTTATCTCTTGGTTTAAAGAGAAATCTGAGTATGTTAGGACGTTTCTAAAATAAACTGTAAGGAATCCTGGGGTTGCTTCTGTGCACATCAGTGGGAAGATGAGCTTCCACCTGCTGCCAGCCCAAAGGTGCTTTGCTCTGTACCTGCACACGTGTCCATGATTTTCTTCAGAGGCCCCTGCGTGTACATCAGTCCAACCAGAATGCCGGCCAGGTGCCCAGCAAAGGAAGTCCTAGGAGGGAAGGGAGCTTTTGTGAGTGTTTGCTCAGTTGCTGATTAGAGACATTCTGTCTTGTCATTAGCCCAGTGTGTGCCAATTAGTCACAGTCTGCATGCTCTGTTCCACACCGAGCTCCTTACACTGAGCACCATTTAACTCAGCACCGCCTACCTTAAAAGAAAAGAAAAAGGGGGAAGCAAACAGACGAATACTAATGTCAAACATTTAAACTGCAATACCCTTGCTTAAATCTCTGTGCCTCTGCAGTGGAAGTCTTCTGTCAAGACAAGTCATTAAGTAACATCTGCTGGCTTCCTTACAGAACACCTCCACACATTCCAGTTCTTGCCTTGGCCATCTCTTCCCTTCAGCCTCAGGACCCATCACTCATCTCCCTACATGCAAACACTCCTGGTGACCTGTAGTTCAAGTTCTGTCAGAAGTCATGAACTCCCTCTTTCTTCTGCCTGCCCCAGGGCTGTTCCTTCTCCTTCATTGTAACATACACCCAGCTACACTCATTGGCCAAGAGGCTGTCATTTTCATCAACGGTCTACATCATGGTATTTATAACCTGATAATACAAATGTGGGATTGGTCATGTGTTTGCCGTGTTATGGGAAAGACGGGAAGAACTGAGCTTTTTGTTAGGATGCTCCCACCCTGTTTGTGATAATTTATTCAGCCATCAACAAGGATAACACACAACTCCACCTAGTTAGAAGTGAGAAAGTGGTAGTTTAAAGGTACAAAATGAAGCTGGCTTTGATTTCAAAAGAAAATGGTTTCAATTTAACTGAAAAGGACTTAATTTTAAGGAATCAGTAATTTTGAAAACCTTTTAAGCCAAGCTTCATGGTCAATCATATAGATATAAAACAAAATGGGAGAGGGTTTCAATTTAAATTCCAACCTATTAGACAATTAATCTTAAATCTCATTTACAGTTTGGAGCATAATACTGTAAAATGAACTCCTTATCTTTATAATGGGTTTTCAGAAGTTTAAGTTATAATCCAATTGCTCTCATATCATTAAAAGAGCATCATCCAGCAACCATGAGCAGTGACACAAAGGTCCTACCACAAGAAAATTAGCTATTGTTATTACTCCATTCATGCTATAAGGAAGTGTTAATTTTTAAAGTCAAAAGAAGAGATCATTATCTTAATCAGACCTGGGAATCTCACACCACACTCAAAAGGGAGAAATTTCCCACAGAGAAAGAAATACAGCTTCTCTTAAGGTACTGTGACTCTTCTTGCAGCTTGTCACCATTCACTAGAGCATCTCCTTTTACTGAAGACACGGGGGGGGGGGCATCCTGAGTGGAAGAGACTGAGCTGGGAGCTTACCTTTGGGAGGAGAAAGGGAGCCTTGGAATTAGGGAAGAGAGACAGGAGAATCTTCAACTGTACTGCCCACTCTCAGTGAAAACATAGTGTAATGACTGTCCTCATTACTGTCCTCGGTGCTGAGACAAAACTCCTGCCTGAAGCAACTTAAGGAAGGGAGAGCTTATTTCTGCTCATACTTTGAGGGAACAGCCAGTCATGGTGGTAGGAGTTTGAGGCAACTGCTCACAATTCAGCCAAGAGTAACATAGTCAGGGTGGGTCTTTCTACTTTAATTAACCTAGATAATTCTTCGCAAGCATACTTGTCTCCTGGTTGAGTCTAGACCCTATCAAGTTGACAATCAATATTAACCAATCACAATCCTTCCCCTTAAAATTCATTAGAGAATGTATGCAGGAGAGGAACATTTCAAATATATTGAAGGAGTGAATACTTTACTTTTGGCCTATCTCTTAGGATGTAACAGAGAATATATACAGGCCAGAATCTTAACAAATACAATGTGTGATGAAAAATCTTTGACTTCATTTCAGTTCAGAGAAAACGTGTAACAAAATTTTTTGTGGGGAAAGTAGTTCTGCTGGGAAGAATGTGGTGGCATATGTTTTATTCAGGGTGTATTCTTTGCAAAAATTAAGGCTGCAAACTACAGAATTATGATGATGATGAAAAACTTTTGAAAACCTTCATGCAATGTTTAAATCTTAGACTATGTCAACTATTAATGCTGGGAGAAACTCTGAATATGTGATAATGTTGGGAAGTTTTCATTAAACTTTTACTTGTATACCCTCACATATTACAAGATGAAGACATGTGGGGAAGCCAGAAGAATATAATGTGGTGTATCAATTCATGGAGTCAGAAATAACCCATTCTAAAAGGAAACTAACTAAGGTGTGTACTACAGCCCTCAAATGTCTAATACAACTGTCAGCATTTTGTATATTTAATTCAAGTGAAGAAATTCACACAAATTATACTTGAAAGAGTATTTGACTAACTGAGCCACCAAGACTGTGTGTTCTTTTTCCTATAAATATGCCTACAGATGTGGAGTGTGCTTCGAGTATCCAGTATTCATAATTCTTATCAGATGCTGGTTTCATGTTTCAGGATAATAACTGACTATGAGTGCCTTGTGCTCTGGTCAACAACTCCTTCCCCATTGTCCTGTAAATAAAGCTAAATGATTCAACAAGAAAAAAAATTTACTCAAACACATTACTTTTAAATTCTAAGCTTCCCATTCTTGTCCTCTTAGATCATGGCCATTTAATCCTGCAGAATAAATACCCTCTGTCCCACTTGGAAAGCCCACATAGTCTTTTGATTCCAACAATGAAACTCCAGGCAGTCTCTTGTCTGTAAGGCTCTATAAAATAAAACCAAGTGTCACACTTGAAATATTGAGTGGCGCAGAGCACACACCCCTGTCACTGCTGTGTACTTAGACCACAGAAGAACACGACAGAATATCATACAAATGGCTGTCAAGCCAGTCCTAGAGTACTTGTTCCCTCCTGACACCTCCAGGGCTGGGCAACCTCAGTACACATCTCTCTTCAATATTCCTGTATTTCAAGCACCCACAGAATGGTCCACTAATCCCTGCTGTCAGTACCCAAGGGCTTTCCTAGCCCCAAGTCCCCAAATCTTCCACAGTCCTCCTTCAAACAAGTTCCAAAGGCCCAGAGACTCACATGAAAAAGTCGAGCTTACCACAGCAATGGACCCACTTCTCAGTATCAGTTTGAAGTTAGCTACTTTTTCTACTGTTGTGATAAAAAAAAAAAAAAGAAAGAAAGAAAAAAATAAACAAAAAGAAAAGAGAAAAGAAAAGAATAATGATGGAGAAATGGAGAAAAGGTGACTTTTGAGCAAAATTAAGATTAAGATATGACAGACTTGTGTCAATGATATACAGACAGCATTAATACCAATGTGTTATTTCCTACGGAGCAAATCACCATAAGCTAATTGCTGCCCTGTAAGAGGACATTTGTAAGGCTGAGCTAAATTGTTATGTAAAAACACTCCTGTTCTCATGTGCCACTATTAAAGTATCAAAATCCGAAGCTCTGACTGAAAGCTGTGACAAGCTATAGAAGTCTTCCCCTGTTAAATGGCAAATTCTCTCCACAGCTAGTGTGTTCTCAAAGCAAGCAGGAGAAGTGTATTACTAAAAATGCCATCTCACGGTGTGAGCAGAGCTGATGACATCGTTAAGGACGGGAGCTGATGGGGACACAGTGTTGGACACAATAAGGGAAGGGGCCTGTTGTCCTTGCCATAATTTCTCCTGTAAAAGCTATTAACACCAATTGGGGACCAAGCTGATCAGAAGCTCTGGGGCTCGGGGAACTGAATAAGTGGTCTCAGGTTAGCGGTGCTTGAGCGGGAAAGTGAGGGTTTCTGACAGTTTTGAATATTAATGACACAGGAGAATATTTTAGTTTCTTTCCAAGATAAACTGTCCCCAAATGGCCTATTTTCTGTTCTTGATGTCTTCCCTGCCCACTTAACCAGCATGTATTTTTGGCCATGGAGTGTGGGAAGGACTTGGTCTGTGAGTAGCTTTACCGTGCCCCCTACTACCTTTGGCACTACAGGTACAGTTGCTCCCTTTTGATGTTCTCCAAAGGCTACACAGGAAACATGCCCGTGCTGGCTGTTTTGTTTTATTCAACACAGTGCCGACTGCAGACACCGGACTGGCAACACACCGCTACTAAGGAATTCTACTTTAGGGCTCATCAAATGTGATCTGCATAGAGATAAGGGTCTCCTGAGAGCCGAGGGAGGCTGCTTGAGAGGTGGACAAGAGGAGCAGCAGGTGGAAATAAGGAAAGGATGATAGCATATATGTGGTGCATGGGAATGGCAATGGCCCACTGACTCATGTGCTTGAATGCCTGGTCACTGGGGAGTGCCACTATTAGGAGGTCTGGTCTCAGTGAAGTGTGTCACAGGGGGATGTGTCACAGGAGGCTTCAGAAACATAAACCAGGCCCAGTGTCTATCTGTCTGTCAGTCTGTCTCTCTTCCTGCTGCTTGCCTGTACAGATGTGGACTCTCCTCCTCCAGCAGCATGTCTACTTGCATTATGCCATGTTTCCCACCATGAGAATAATGGACTAAACCCCTGAACCTATAAACCAGCCTTAATTCAATATTTTCCTTTATAAGAGTTGCTCTGGTCATGGTGTCTCCTCACAGCAACAAAACACTAAGGCAACATACATGTACAAAATCGTCATAATAAATCTTGTATAGTAGTATATCAACAACAACAACAACAACAACAAATCCTAAAATGGGAGCCCTGTAAAGGTAGAAAAGCCTTTCCAAGATCACGGACCATGCCTGGAAACTCCCTAGCTGCAGATTCCACCTGCCTATGCCAGGTGACAGGATTGATTCCTTACACTGGCTCAATAAGAAATTATTCATTTACTCAAATATTTATCGACTGACTACCATATAAACAAGATAAAACAGTCACTGTCTCCTGAAGCTTATAAAGCAGATAAAACAATAAATGGAAAGCTACAAAGACAGACAGACACAGAAACCATAAGTTGTAAGTGTAAGGAAACAGTTTACTTTCCACGGAGGGGCGTGGGGTGCTTCCTCAAGTGTCATTTAAAGTGACATTGTAGGATTTAGAGCTGGCACTCTCAGAGGTAGTATACTGGATGGTTTTTTTTTTGTTTGTTTTTTTTTGTTTTGTTTTCTCTTATAAACCATTTATTTCTCCTGGCCGGAAGGTGGGCATCGCTACCGGTGGATAAACACTGCATGGAGCGAGGCTCGAAGAACAGCAGTGCAGGTAAGTGGGGCCAGGACTCAAGCGAAGGTGGAACCGTTCCAGCCCACGTTGGCAGCGTTCATGTCGTAATAGTTGATGTAGACCCGGTCCGGGCTGATGTACAGGCGATCGGACAGCAGGCCGCACAGCAGCTTGCTGTAGTTGCGGTTCTGGGCACCACCGATCTTGCTGATGCTGTGCAGGCTGCAGAGGGCGCAGGGATCGTTCGTGCTGCTAAAAGTCATGAACTGGTCCGGGACCATGTGCACTGCGATGTACTGTGAGGGCTTGCCGGTGGCCTGCGCCAGCTGCTGGGTGAGCTCCGACAGAAACCTCTCTGGCACGGAGGCGCGGGGAACATTGGTGTTCACGATGAACATAGGCATGGTGGCGGAGAGTCTGCGAGCGTGGACCGGAGGACTGTACAAAGCGCGGTGTGACCCAAGCCAGGGACCTGAGCTACATGACCCAGACCCACTTTTTTTTTTTTTTTTGAAAATGCCTCCAAAAGATTGGGCTTCAGGCAAGCCTGTAGGGCATTTTTTAAATTAGAGATTGATGGGAGGGGGGCCAACCCACTGTGGGTGGTGCCATCCCTGGGCTGGTTGTCCTAGGTTCCATAGGAAAGTAGGCTGAGCAAGCCGTGAGGAACAAGCTGGTAATCAGTATTCCACCATGGCCTCTGTGTCAGCTCCTGCCTCCACGTTCCTGTCCAGTGGAAGCTCCTGCCTTGGCTTCCCTCAATAGACTCTGGCTCATTATATATTAAAACTATGCCCAGAAAGTTCTCTGTGATATATAAGAAGCATAATTAAGGTTTTGGCTCAAATAATCATAAGTAGGTTTTTCACCTGTACAAGTCTCTCAACAGAACGTAAGTGTAGGGGAATGATGGTGCACATGCATGCACACTTACTTATGGGACCATTCTTGCAGGGGCTGTCCTGGAAGCTGTAAGATAGATAGTACCTTTGGCCCCATTACAACAAACATCAGTGGCTTCCCTACTAATCATTATGACAACTAAAAACAGCCCTGTACATTTCCAAAACCACTGTTCCGATGGAAAACACTGGATTACCACCTGGAATATGCTTATTAAATGTTTCTTTTAATTCATGACCTTTAATCATGAGACCTCAAAAATGTTTCTTTCAAAGCATTTCTCATGTGAGTGTACTGTGCCCACATTCCTAGAATTCTTGGTAACGCTACAACATATTGAACTGATATAAAGAAAAACGTCCCCCATCACTGAATCACACATGGGAATGAGAATGTCTGAAAGAGGCTATGATCACTTCCACACCGTGCTCTGGTAGTGTAAACTCGGCTTGGCATGAGGAAACGTTCTCCCATCTGCTCTCACTACAGACAGAAACACTTCTGGAGCCCACATGACTGAGACTTTTCCCCATCACCTCCAGAAAGTAAATGAAAAATGAAAAACTGAGTAGGATTGTTTACAGCCTGATCTCCAAGTGCGCTACTGTGATGGAGCCAACAGATGATGATCTCATGAGCTCAGCCCTTTGAAGGGATTTTCAGAATGAGCAATGACTGGTCCTTCGGTACCTGTGTTTGCTGCAGCTGCAGGAAGAAGCTGACATCCAGTAATGGGAGTTCAAGATGATGGGGTGACAGAGACAGATTCAGCAATGGGGTGGTGGCCATGATTTCTGCATTCCCACAATACACATGGTAAGATGTGCGGGTAAGCAGTCCTTCCCAGGTCTACGTCTTGATCTGCTGGTTTTCAATTCTAGCGGCATGTGTGACTCTCGTGAGGAGGTTTCTAAAGTTACTTGGACCTTGGTGGTGTTTTGTTTGTAATTTTGGTGTTGTTTTTTACCACCCCCCAGGTGATTCCAATGTATTAAAGATTGTTATCTTAACCCCAAATTCTAATTCCACTGGATAGGCATCAGCTGATATATTAGGCCAGTTAAGAAAATATTTTAAGAGTAGCCAAGATTCTACACTTCATAAATTACTGAATAGAAATGACATCTGTTCCTTTTCCTGCTAAGTTGGTTTTACTGAATGTATTGTATTGTTACATGAGTAGGTATAACTTGGCAAATGCCTGTAAGGAAACATGAGCTTACTTCAAAAGATTTACAAGTTCTTTGGACTTAGAAGAATCTAGTAAGAGGCAAGAGAAATGTGGCTCTGTGGTTAAGAGAATTTTTGTTTTTACAGAGGTTCAGCAGGTTCAGTTTAGAGCACTTACACAATGGCTTACAAGCAGCTGTAACTCTAGTTTCAGGGTATTCAATGTTCTCTTCTGGTCTCAGGGCACTGCAAACATGTGGTACACATAAAATACGCAGGCAAACATGCAGAGCAGATCGAAGGGTTTATCAGGGCTAATGGCCAGGAACATTCATTCATAGAGTGGGGGGGGGGCAGGAATAAGGGGCCATGTAAAATAAAAATAAATAAATTTCAAGGAAAATACAAGCCAGTTTACTCATTTGATAAGGCAGTTTACTCATCCATACGAGAGTCATGTGGGACAAGATGGTGACCACGGGTACCCTGAGAAACCTCCAAATGCATTTATTCAACCAAAACCTGAGAAGCAAACTGGACTCTAAGTTTAGCCTAAATTTTCAGCGAAAGCAAATTCTGTTTATAGTTATATCAAAAATGAATAAAACTTTTTAACTATGAAAATTGAAATGTCCTACCTACTATATGACTCAGAGATCTAAGCATACTATCGATATCACATTATGTTTCCTCAATAGCTTTATTGGTATATCTGTTAATGTTAAATAAGGATGCAGAAGCCATTAGCTATGAGGTTCTGAAATGCTGCCTGCCACATTCGACATCTACTACAGGTAGGGGCATATATTCCCCTGTGTGGGCTCAAATCAGAGCAATGTCAATCAAAGAAGCAACCCCACCTCTTTTATATATATATATATATATATATATATATATATGTATTTTTTATTAGGTATTTTCCTCATTTACATTTCCAATGCTATCCCAAAAGTCCCCAGTACCCTCCCCCCCCACTCCCCTACCTACCCCCTCCCACTTTTTGGCCCTGGCGTTCCCCTGTACTGGGGCATATAAAGTTTGCAAGTCCAATGGGCCTCTCTTTCCAGTAATGGCCGACTAGGCCATCTTTTGATACATATGCAGCTAGAGTCTAGAACTCCGGGGTACTGGTTAGCTCATAATGTTGTTCCACCTATAGGGTTGCAGATCCCTTCTTAGAATTGGGAACAAAACACCCATGGAAGGAGTTACAGAGACAAAGTTTGGAGCTGTGACGAAAGGATGGACCATCTAGAGACTGCCATATCCGGGGATCCATCCCATAATCCAAACGCTGACACCATTGCATACACTAGCAAGATTTTGCTGAAAGGACCCAGATATAGCTGTCTTTTGTGAGACTATGCCAGGGCCTAGCAAACACATAAGTGGATACTCACAGTCAGCTATTGGATGGCAACCCCACCTCTTGAGGGCCGTGAGGAACACAGAGTCCCTTATCTCCCTTTGTCGTAGCTGGAGCACAGGCAGAGGTCCTACATCCAGCCAGCCTGATGCTTTATGTGCAATGTTAATCTAGTGTCGAGATCAGTGGTCAACTTCGACAAGTGTCAGCTCTATAGGTTTCTCCACCCTGGTCTTTCCGTATTCTTACTACTAGTAGAGACACTCTACCACCTTCTAGTCAGTCCTTCTGTGGTTAAGTGGATGCCAGTGCTCTATCTGCTTGAACTGATAGCCTTGTGAAGACGCAGGTTAAGAGTTCATGGTCACCTCTGTCACTATAGTGACGGCTCTTGGCTGACTATGACATGTCTCCTTATTCCTGGTCCCATCTCTTCACTCTATGCATGAAATGTTCCTGGCCCTTATCCCTTGATAACTCCTTCACTCTGCCCATGAGTGAGACCAGAAGACCTGTCACTTTCATAATTATGTTTTCTAAGACTGAAGTTTCCACCTTACTAGCAAACTCTTCTTTGGAAGAAGTTGGTATACTGGAACCCAGCCTAGAGATGAAAAAGTAAAAGTTGCTTCCAACTGACAATGAGGCTCAGCCCACCAGCCCAAGAGGAGGCAAATTCTTCTAACAGCCACAAGGGCTGGAGGGAAATCCATCCTGAATCTCGTTTCCAGGTGAGGCGTCAGGGTTGACGCGCTACAGCCATGTAAGACAACCTGAGCAGACACCTGGATAAGGCACATCCAGGCTCTGGAGCAACAGAAATGCGCATGACAACTGTGTGTCTGTAGTCCAGTAGTCTGAGAGTACTTGTTCTTTAGCAGCAGGTGACCAATACAGCAGAGCCAAGTGGTAGATGACAGAGTGGAGGTCCAGACCTGTGGGGTCTGTTTGAGCCCCTGAACCACATCGTATTGGAAATACCTGGAACCCTGTTGGGCACCACTGGCAAGTTTAACTATACAGAGACGATAGTCATCCTCTTGTTTTATCAAGTTCATGGGGTTTCCTTGAATTGTGGCCAAAAGAATCCTGGCCAAGATGAGAAAGATGGCATAGGCAACAAAGAACCATTGAGTCTCAGAAAGGATTCTGCTGCAGTGCAGTGCATTCAGTTCCTATGTGGGCTAAGAGTCCTGGGAGACTTAGAAAGAGGTGGTACCTCGAGGAAACAATAATCAAGACATTAATGCTGCTGCGTTCATCCCACAGCATGCCCTCTTTGGTGAGACGCAGTGCAAAGGCTCATGTGTGGGGTATAGTAAGGGTCGTTCTGCACGAATAGGGGGAACACATGTGAAGGAATCCTCTGGAACAGCGGATGCACCTGAGGGCAGAGGACAGCTCCTCACTTTGGAACCCCACTTCTAAGTATGGTCTCTTTTCAAGAGCTCTTTAACAGCCACATGCAGAACGTTGTTAGCTGATAATTTCCAAAGAATCCCACAACTGATATGCTACCAGAAAACCTTTGTACGCTCTGACTGGCCTGGGCTTCACCATCAGGCATTCCACCAGCACCCATAAAATGACAGCACACAGATGCTAACATGGCAGCGGGGCATTTTCTGGGTTACCTCTCAATAAGGTGCAGCCTGAAGACAATTACCATCCCACTTTACAGATAAGGAACTAAATTTAGAATGTCCAAGCAGTGAGAAGCAAAAAACTGGGTGTGGCGCTCAGTTCAGGGACTTTGAAAGGTGAAAACTGACTAGTAAATCCATGCCTGGAGGCTAAGGAAATACCCTTTGCAGCCTTGGCTGGATTTGCAGGTCCCTGGGAAACTTTAATTTGGATTCACAGTCTGCACAGAGGAACAAGAAAGCAACCACAGTGATGACGATCAGCCACAAAACTGTTCATGTAGCTCAAGCCTAACAATATCATACGCAGGTTTTGAACCAGAAAACCCTTCCAAACATACTCTATGCTGCTGATCTACACTGTTCAGCGAAATGTTTCAAAAAAACAAAAACAAAAAACAAAAACAATGCAGGGCTTCTTCAACTCCTCTTTGATAGGGTGTCTTTAATCACTATCACTATTTTCTATACCTGTTTCTGGCTTTTCACTGTTAGGTCTTAGCCTAACCTTAGAAACAATTACATAAAAACAAACAAACAAACAAACTAAGAAATCCAGATCAAAAGGGGGCTGGGGCCAGTCATTAAAACGAGCTCTGAGAAGGCCCTTGAGCTATGTGTAGCCTGTAAGGAAGACCCCCCCCCTCATTCACCAGCCCAGCATCTCCCACTGGGTGGCAGTAGCTGGGGGTCCATGTGATAAAGAGGTGAAGCACTGTGGAGTGTCACTGCAGTGTGTGCTAAATTGTCCATGATCAGTGAGCTCCAGGCACCTGATGGCTCTCAGAGACAGCGGGGTAGAATTTATAGATTTGGGTGTGTTTCTCACAGTTAGTTTCTTAGGGCAAACCCTTAAAGTTAACTGTAGGCAGCAATGCTCCAGGTTTTCAGAACTGTGTTTGAAGACCAGTGCATTCCATGTCACTCTACCGACCAAATTTCTCTGTGGGTTTCAGTCACTTCCCAAGCCCGAGAAACACACATGAAATATTCCATTATGAAAGTCACTTAACTCCTCAGAGATATGCAGATCAGAGAGGTGCAGTCACTCCTGAGTGTGGCCACTCCCATTCTTATCCCCAGAAAACACCCACACCAGTCACAAGCAGGAAGCTCCAGAGAAAAAAAAACCGCTTGGCCTTCAGAAAACCATAGTGCTTTGCTACGCTCTGCCAGGAGGGATGTGCGGTATTAAACTTTCCACTTAAGAGTTTTCACAGGAGGAAAAAAAAAAAGGTTTTCTTTGTCACACCTTAAAAAAGAAATGGGACAGGAAGAGCAAGAGAAGGGTGACTAATGAGCCAATGATACATGTGGCTAGAACTCCCCGTGACCCGTGAGCTCCGCTTTCCCACTGCTGTTCAGCGCTTGAACACAGGGGCGACTTTTGATTAGCTCCTTTCCAGTGGAGTTCAGCCACTAAGGGAGAGTTGCGAGCACCGAGCAATCTATTGCTCACTCCAAGTCAACTATCTCCCGTGTCTACTCGGTCGGTACTTCTGTAGCAGCAGCGCTCAGGGGAAGCAGAGGAGAGGCTGCCACCACAGCAGAGCCATCATGTCAGACAAAGCAGGCAGGACCTGCTGTCAGGAAGCTAGCTAGCACTCTGTACTATTCAGTATCTGTTGGGATAACTGCACCACAGTTCTTTAATGGGAAAACGAGAGCAGCAACAACAAAAGTCCATTCACACTGGTTACTGGAACCTGATGGATGGAAGGCAGAGGCCATTTTTAATTCATGGCACCTTCCTGTTTATGTAATACAAAAGAGGACTCCAAGTTTATAAAGTCATTTTCAGCTGGCTGAATAGTGCTGAATTATTTAAAACTCGTTTCACACACACATACACATACACACACACACCTCTGACAGTTTTTAAAATACTGTTTGACAAGAGCATTTCAGCATCTATAAAAGTGTGTGCTGCGAGAGCAGGTTCTGTGCACACTGTCTTTCATTAGCAAGTCCGAGTTATTTTTACCCGTGGTGGATCACACCTCACAATGCTGCTTTAGAGAAATGAGCAAAAGGAAGCCCCTGCCCAGAGTTCAAATCCCTCAGTATCTATTTATATCACCTTCTAAGTGAGAGTAACTGGTTCATCAAAGTCAAAAGTTAGGTAGCCTGGGCAACCCTCCCTGGAAGGGTACAGAGCCATGAACTCCTAACCGACACCAGGACTGAGTGTTCTCTGAGTAAGACCTCACTAAATAAAACGAGAAACTCTGAAGGAACCTAGGGATCTAGGGATCTGGTTGAAAACAGCAATTTCACCACATCAGGGAAACACCAGGGTCTTGAAAAATTATATTCTAGCCTTTGAATCATGAAAACTCAGGCTTTTTCTTTACAAGAAAAAAAAAAAAAAGAGGTTTGAGTAATAGGTATCTAAGTGTTTTAAAACAGTGTGAGATGTCTTAAAGCAGCAAACCGTATTCTCCCACAAACCTACAGCCCTAAGGTGACCAGTCTCCTCCATGTCTAGGGTGACAGCTTGGCCTTCAAAACTATTTACTGAAGTCTTCTTTCTACTTTCTTTTTTAAAGACTTTTTGTTTTACTGTTTTGCTTGCATCTCTGAGTATGTACTATGTGCATGTCTGATGCCTGTGGAGGTTAGAAGGCGGGACTGGCTCCCCTGCAACTGGTGTTACAGATGGTTGTAAGCTGCCATGTGGGTTCTAGAAACTGAACTTGAGTCCTCGGGAAGGGCAACAGGTGCTTTTAACCACTGGGCCACCTCTGCAGGCCTCACCCACCTTATTTTCTCGATAAAAGTCTGCCACAGGTTTGTCCACTTGATTAATCTCTTTCTCTTTCTTCTCTTCTTCCTTCCTTCCTTCCTTCCTTCCTTCCTTCCTTCCTTCCTTCCTTCCTCCCTCCCTCCCTCCCTCTCTTCCTTCCTTCCTTCCTTCCTTCCTTCCTTCCTTCCTTCCTTCCTTCCTTCTTTAAGATAAGGTTTCTCTGTGTAGCTCTGACTGTCCTAGAACTCACAAGCCCTGCCTGCTTCTGCCTCCTGAACAATGGGATTAAAGGTATACACCACCACTGCCTGGCAATGAATCTTTTCAAAAATGTAATTCTTCGTTTATCAATTCCATCATATTTGGCGCTTGTTTTATTAATTTTGTCTTTCCCTGCATTTGGCCAGTTGTAGTCTTCTGTAACTGTCTCTGTCTGCTGCAAAGGGAAGCTCCTTTGATGTGTGATCAGGGCTACACTCACCTGTGGGTGTAAGGATAAGTTTGGAATGCAGTGAGCAGTTATGCTGGTCTAACAAAGTGGTGCTACTAGGTTCTCCTCTAAGATCCATGACCCTGGTAGCTGGTTAAATTTCTAGTACTAGGAATGATGTTCCTCTTGTTGAGTAGTTAAATATAATTGTACAGTTGTTAGTGTCACTGTTGCACCTCTACTGATATCAGGCCATGCTGGTCACTGTCATGGTTCATAGGTGTCATAGCTGTGTATAGGACTCCTGGTTGTTTTCCTTCCATGGTAGTTTGCATAGCACTTTCTGGGATTATCTAGAGCTTAGGGAAGAGACTTTCAGGTCAGATCTAGCTCAAAATCTTTCCTGTGTCTAAAGTGTGTGGTGTCTTTAACAACAGGGGCTACACTTAAACCGAGGGCAATGGTGATAGCCTATATTGCTTTGAAAGTCTCTTGGAGGATTCTCACTAATTGATTACACAAAACCAAATGATCAATCTTGAAATCAAATACATACAAGCAACACTAAATAAACTCAGCAGGTTATATTTATTACACATATTTTTATATAAGGATAATAAAGTAAAGAGGCCATGAATTTTAGTGGGAGGAAGCAGATCTGGAAGGAACTGGAGGGAAAAGACATTGGGAGAGGTTGGAAAAAGGATATTTTAACTACATAAGTGAAAACCTAAAAAAAAAAAAAAAGCTTTTCTTATAATCAGTCCTATCTCCTCTCATTTCTTATGGTTTCCCCCCTGTTTGAGCTTCTTATAGGTTTAGTTACCATCACAATTTTCCTGCTATAGAAGAAAATGTGCTTATGTACTGTCATGGCCACAGGTTTAAATACAATGGGTTTTCACTAGCCATCTGTAATGCCTAATTTCTCCTAACCAGAAACCTAAATTCCCAAGTGATTCAGGGTTCCTACTATTCTGTGTGTTTACATTGAGCATGATCAAGTCACTGTGGTCACCCTGTGAGCAGAGAACATGACCTACAGCATCCTGCATTTCGTACAGGACTGAGGCAGCCTCTGAAGGCCCTCAGCAGGTCTCTCAGCTAAGCAGGGGCAGCTGTTTGCTGGCCCAGGGCAAGCATCCAGCCCTGCTCACCTGTTGAGACATCAACTCCTCTACTGGATCAGATTGCCACTCCTCAGCCGAGTCCCAGACAGCACCTAGTTTTCCATTGTGGAAATGGACCACATTTTCTGTATCCATTTGTCTGGGACATCTAGGTTGTTTCTAGCTTCTGGCTATCACAAATAAGGCCTCTATGAACATAGTGGAACACATGCCCCTGTAGTATGGTGGGGCATCTTTTGGATATATTCCCAAGAGTGGTATAGCTGGGTCTTCAGGTAGATCTATTTCTAATTTTCTAAGGAACCTCCAGATTGATTTCCAGAGTGGTTGTACCAGTTTGCAATCCCACCAACAATGGAGGAGTGTTCCTCTTTCTCCACATCCTCTCCAACATGTATTGTCACCAGAGCTTCTGATCTTAGCCATTCAGATTGGTATAAAGTGGAATCTCAGGATCGTTTTGATTTGCATTTCTCTGATCACTAAGGACTTTGAACATTTCTTTAGTTGCTTCTCAACCATTCGAGATTCCTCAGTTGTGAATTCTCTGTTTAGTTCTATCCCCCTTCATCCCACCTGTGATTTCCAGCCTCAGGTGGCAAACTTTGATCTTCATCCTGCTGGGGCTGGCCCACCCCAAACTCTGATTTTATTCAATTAAGATTTATTATGAAACTCTAATGTACCAACCAGTGTTTCAGAATAACTAGATGATAAGATACACAACAGATTAATATTATGAAACAATGCTACTATCTAGTTAGATTTCAATGGCTCGGCTTTTCCACTATAAATAACGTATTCCCATGAAAGAAAATTCGGGAGAAAAAAATATAAGAAAAAAAAAAAACGATAAAATAACTTAAGTTCCGCTAAGTTGGCCACTCTTAGTGTTCTGGTTTCTCTTTAACTCTTTATGCATGGGGAGTTTTTACATTGAAGGAAAAGACAAAAACAAAAACAAAAACTGAGGGTAGTGGCTTAGCAACAGAGCATTTAGTCAGTATGTGTGTGGCCCAGGGTTCTATGCCAGGGTGTAAAATATATAAAAATAAAGTCAAACCATATTATAAATAATGCCTAGTACTAGACTTCCCACCTTTATTTTGCCATGAGAATTTTCCAAATCTATTAAACTAATACCTAGCAATATTTTAATAGTTGTATAATATTCTACTGTATAACAATTACTGAATGAGCATTTAAATGGCTCCCCACAGTCCACGTCAATACATAGAATGATGCCAATCATTTCCTTTGTTTATTTTTTGTATTTATGGATATTTATAGTTATTACAGATTCTCAGAAATGAAGGAACATAATTCCTTTTCCTGGTCTGGAAACTTGCTATCTATGCACCGTGGAGACTGCCCGCCCAAGTGTACCATCTACCAGGTCACATCAAACACCCAGGTCAATACAATACTGAGAGCTTTTTTTTACAAGCTCATTAACTTACTGAGGAAGCAGGCTCGTGGCTTTAAGGTCTCGTTACTTAAAGAATCAGTCTTTATGCCATGCCTTTAACACGCACTGATGAACCTCTGTCAACAGAAGCTTTTGCCAATCGACCTGCTGGGATTTCTCTTGAAGCCCACCATGCTTCATTAAAAAGGAGCCATTTCCTGTCATTTATTTCTAAGGTTTTAGTATTTTATTTTGGTTTATAATGCGTTTGGACCTGAAAATTAAAAAAAAAAAAATCTGTTCCTCTTGTCTGCATCTAATACTATGCTCACAGCTTTTAAGCTTAGCAATGTAAATCCCAGCCTGGCACCATGAGAGACTTTATAATCCCAGAGACACTAGAGGATGGCCAACCTCAAGGCAAGACCTCCATCCCCAAAGTGAGAAGGATGATTTCCTTCACATAGTCAACATTTTCAGATTGTTCTCACCAGATTTTCCAAACATCATCTCAAGTCCATGAGATGAAGCTCTGGCTTTGTACAAATAGCAAAACAACAACAGCAGCAGCAGCAGCAACAATACAATCCCTAATTAAGCAGTATTCTTACTAGTCTGAGGATACCTGATGTTCTCATTGTATTCATGGCCTGTTATAAACTAAAAAGATGCTCATCTTAGAATCAAGGAATCGCTATAAATTATAGCAGTGACATATACTGTTGGGAATATGACTTGTTATTTATTTGACCTGTGTACTATAAATGACTACAGCATTAAAATGCTCTCCTCTTGAATTCAGAAGGGAACAATGTCCATTTAAAATGAAATAAATTAGAATGAAATTATTTTCTCTCTCATATAAGCTAATGAGAACCTAACTTTAAATGGAAGGAGCGTTTATGGAGTCTGCAGCCTGTTCTCAGCTGTTATCACAGAATAATTGATGTACTAATGATCTCAATTCATAGCACCCACTGTCTTCACTTTGCATAATTCCAACTAAATGGGAATATAAATGACAAACAGTCCTCTTGCCTGGTAGTGCCCATGACCTTTAAGTAAAAATCACTTCCGACTGCAGGAAGGGGATTTAGCAAATAGAGGACACTCATTTTTCAAACACTCATCCTCATACAGAAAGGGAAAGAATGAAGTAAAAGTATCAGAAAGACCTGGGCTGTGATTTACTGTCTTATTATTTGAGAGTGGATAATTAATTAGAAACATTTATAACCAATAATGTCTCCTGAAGGAAATTCTAAAAAAGACAAAGCTTATATTCTAAGAAGGCCAAAGGGGGAGGGGGAGGTGTAAGCTTAACATGTTTCATTATTTTTCCAATGAGAAAAATATTACTATAACAATTACATTTCCTGTTTATAAATCACGGTGCTTTATATGGCCGACGGTGGGTTAACAGCACTCCAGTGGAGGGCCACACATGGGCAAATGAGGGGCCCAGCGCTGGGAAGAAGTGGGTCACCTGCTGGACCAGGAAACATGACTTTATTTTTCAGTTTTCAGAAAAAATTAATCTGCAATCATCATGCCCTACAACACAGAACAGTGAAGCCTCCCACCTGTCACCAAGTCACCAGAATGACTCCTTAACAAGCCCGCTTAGGTGAGTATAGACTGAGTAGGTGTTACCATCCACACAGCAACAGTCTCATCACAGCATGATGGCCAATTAGTTCCAACCTCCTTCCTTAGCAAAAGGCATTCCAGGCAACCCTGCGTTCACCCAGAGAAACAGCTGCTTCCTGAGTCTACCCACTGCTTACTGATACTCTGGTTGATGAGGGAAAGAGCCCCTCAAGGGAACCTGACTCATTTGTGGATAAGGGTCTTCCAAAGTTTACATCCTCAGGATGCTACAGAAAATTTTCACATGTGTATTTCTGACTCTGTAACAGATTTTCAAATGGAACCCCAGTAGGCCTGTCCAATTGCCTAGAGCGCAATATGGATTCCTGTTACCAAGTTAACACTCCCTTAGAAGTAATGCTCTATGGCTGACTGAACATGGCTTTTGAATTACACAAAGACAAATGAGAGTAAATGCTCATACACAGATACTCAGAAATGGAATTTTTAAGCCTTCATTATTAAATGAGTAAAAACACTATCACGGGCAGCAGGAGCCTCTGTGGTCAAGCTCTGTCTGCCAATGTAATACTGTAAAATGCTAACACCCAATGGGGCGGTGCCTGGAGACAAGGCCCTTGAGAGATAATTAGGATAGGATGGAGTCATAGAGGGTAGGCCCTTGAAGATGGGATAGGTGCCCTTGTAGAAAGTGGTAACGCAGAGTTTGCACATGTCTATGACCCGTGTTTGTCCTTTCTCCTCACCCACCCTCCCTCCACATCCCTTCTCCATCTGTGTTCCTCTCCCTTCACTGTGACATGAGAACTAAGGACACACTAAGAAGGTAGCCAGCAAGATTTGCCTAACAAGGAATTGTTTCTCGGCACCTTACTCTCAGGTTTCTCCACAATGAGAAAAAGATTTCTACTGTTTATGTCACAGTCCATGATGTGTTATGGCTGCCAGAGCTGACTTAGCTCAATGAAGGACAGAATTTAGTCAACAATAAAGTACCAAGGCCACCTCACTACTTCTAGCTAATGCACCTGTTAGTTTATGTACAAAGTGTCACCTCAAAAGGCTCATGAGTAAAAGGCCTTGGTCCCCGGAAGGTGGTGTATTATCTGGGAAGGTTATGGATTTTTGGCCATCCTGAAATTCACTCTGTAGACCAGGTTGGCCTCGAACTCAGAAATCCGCCTGCCTCTGCCTCCCAAATGCTGGGATTAAAGGCATGAGTGACCACTGCCCGGCCTGGTTATGGAAACTTTAAGAAGTGGGTCTCCAGGGGCATGTCCTTACAACTGTCTTGTCCTGCCCCAACCACCACTTTTCATTACCAAGAAGTGAGAAGCCATAAGCACCTGCTGCCTCAATGTTCAGCCTCACGGGGGTCAAGAATCAACTGAAATCATCAGTGGAAACATAACCTTCTTTAAGTTGTATGTCAAGGATGTTGTCACAGCAATAATAAAGCCAACAGAAGAACAGATTACTAATAAAATGTTAACTATAGGCAGAGCTGGGTGGAATATAGGAGCTTTTTTTATATATATATTCTTTTGTAATTGTTTTTTAGTTTAAAACCATCTTAAAACAGAACAGATTTAAAGTAGTTAAATAGATCTATGTCTTTAATTTCTACCTCAAACAAAGTTATATCTTTATTTTCAATGTAAAAGATTTCCTAGAGCTGTGGAGAGATGGCTCAGTTGTTAAGAGCACTTACCTGAGTTCAGTTCCCAGCATCCATGTGGTGGCTCACAACTGTTTGTAACTCTAGTTCTAGAAGATCCAACTCTCCCTTTTGGCCTGCACAGGCACTGCATGTATGGTACACACACACACACACACACACACACACACACACACACAGAAAAAAACATCCATAACATAAAATAAAAACTAAATAAATGACAGAAACTCCAAAATCGTTGTTGAATTCATCAGTAAAGGCACCTCCTGTTAAGCCTGACTGTCAGAGGCTGACTCCATGTAAGGAGGGAGAGAACTGGCTTTTAAGAGATGTCCTCTGACCTATACAAACACAAATAAATGAAATGTACAACAGAGAAAGGGGCATCTTGGTTTTTCTCACCACTCATTAACATAAAGGATCAAACCCTTGTGTATGTAAATGTGTGTGTGTAAGAGGACACAAGACCAATCGCAGACAAGGAAATGTCATTCTGGGAAAGCACCCTATGAAAGTGTTCAGTCTGGAGAGCCAAGCCTTACAAATGAGACTGACAAACACTACCGCCTGTAATCTGCATCAGGCGTAAGACCAGGCAGTAAAACCTAGGGAACAGGAAAACAAATTGAGAAGCCTCAGGAGAAAACATTACGTAGCCATTAAATTAGAGGCTTCTGGAATTCTGGGATTAAGTTAAATGTAGAAAACATAAGGGTAAAAATTGCATGTTGACGGAGTAAAAAAATAAATAAATAATGTGTATAGCAGGGTCAGAGGTAAGCCACAGCTGTAGGATAGGGTTTTTCCTGGGTGGACAATGATGGGAACTCTCTTATCACACAGATATGTTTTTTAACTTTTCTGCAGTGAATATGCTAATATTTCAATTTGAATATGGAAAATGAGCAGCTTTTCTTTTTGTTATTGGTTTATTTTCAGCTTATTTGTAATGAACTCTGTGTGTGTGTGTGTGTGTGTGTACAGCCAGTGCAATAAGTTCCTGCTGCTATGACGTGTAGCTTCATGTCTGTGTGCATGCACAGTATGTATGATTGCTTGTGTGTGTATGTGTGTGTAGAGACCAGAGTCTACATCAGGTATCCTCCATCACTCACCACCTTATGTCAGACTGGGTATCTCACTGACCCAAAGCTTGACCACTGAGCTAAGATGGCTGTTGAGCAACTTCCAGAGACCTGCCTATTCTGCCTCCCCAGAGCTGGGGTGTCTTAGTCAGGGTTTCTATTCCTGCATAAACATCATGACCAAAAAGCAAGTTGGGGAGGAAAGGGTTTATTCAGCTTACACTTCCACATTGCTGTTCATCACCAAAGGTAGTCAGGACTGGAACTCAAGCAGGTCAGAAAGCAGGAGCTGATGCAGTGGCCATGGAGGCATGTTACATCCTGGCTTGCTGCTTTCTTATAGAACCAGCCCAGGGATGGCACCACCCACAATGGGCCCATCCCCACTTGATCACCAATGGAGAAAATGCCCCACAGCTGGATCTCCGGGAGGCATTTCCCCAACTGAAGCTCCTTTCTCTGTGCTAACTCCAGCCTGTGTCAAGCTGACACACAAAACCTGCCAGTACATGGGGTTACAGACTTGCACCAACAAACCCAACTTTCATTTTTTTTACCAATTATTATGGTAAATTTTTACCAATTATGCATAGATGGTGCAC
This sequence comes from Mus caroli, assembly GCF_978045245.1. NCBI lineage: Eukaryota > Metazoa > Chordata > Mammalia > Rodentia > Muridae > Mus > Mus caroli. The sequence goes on along the minus strand of NW_028227256.1, from coordinate 79,389,030 downwards.
ACATGGATCAATTATTATTGTGTGTACAATCCATGTATGTAAATGCATGCATACATGCCATGGTGCACACATAAAAGACAGAGGAAAATCTTACAGAGTTGGTTCTGTCCTTGCACTTTGTTTTTGAGGCAAGTTTTCTCTGATTTCTGCCACACTAAGTACTTCAGGCTAGCTGCCTGGTGACTTTCTCTTCTCTTATGTCTGCCTCCCATCTCCCTGTACAACTGCAGGTTTATAGATGGGCACGCCATATCCAACTTTTGGTGTGGGCTCTGGAGATTGATCTCTGGCCAACAGGTATGAGCAGCAAGTGCCTTTGTCCACAGAGCCAGCTCAGTGTCTCCATGTTGCCAGTGTCTCCATGTGTCCCATAACTCCCTTTTACTTGGGATTCAGGGATCTAAATCCAGGTTCTCATGCTTACATGGCAAGCACCTTACAGACTAAGCCAAACAAGTGAATTTTTTAAAAGTAAAGGTTACACTCAATCTCAGGAAACAGTAACTAAAGACAGCTTAGCAAGCTTGGTTCAACTGTCCTCTCTGTGTGGAGCATGCCTGACTTCTACAGCTCGGGGAATAGGTAGATTAGAGCCTAGCTATTCAGGCCTGGACAGTACCATCTCTTTTTCCACAGGCTTGGATTCCATGGTCAGGGAGATGATTTATATACCACCTTTCCCTCAATGAGTTCCACCTGTAGCCTATGGGAAAATATCCTGCTTCAAAATTTCCATCTCCTTGAATAAAATCCACCTCCAGGGAGTCTTGGTTAGTGGTGAAATATTGTTCCCACTTGAAGTTCTCTCTAACTGGAAGCCCTCCTAGAAGGCAGGGTGAATCTGCCAACTGCTTTCTGGGAGCACATAAGACAAAAAAACCAGAAATACATAAACAGACATCTAAGGAATACAGAAGAAAAAAATCTCGCCTAGTCCACAAATCTTCTCAGAACACTTCTGGAATGCTGATTCGAACGAAACGCTCAGAAAACACTTTCCATGAAATGAATCAAGAGGACCACCATTCCACATGCACGTGCGGGCTAAGTTCAGTAGAAAAAGGCGGCAGCAGGGCTGGGGAGGTGACTCAGTGGGTAAAGGGCTTGCTCCCTGAGCAAGAGAATCTGAGCTTACGTCTCCAGGAGCCATGTAAAATGCCAGGTGGGCTGCACGTGGCTGTGATTCCAGCCAAGGGGAGGTAAAGTCAGGAGGATTCAGGTGAGCCTGGCTAATTCAGTGAGCCACAGGCTTAGTGAGAAAGCGCAAAAAAAAAAAAAAAAAAAAAGAAAGGTAGATGTGACAGAGGAAGACAACCGATATTAAACCTTTGGCCTCCATATATATGTGCACACACATGCAGAAACACATGTGTGCACATATACACACAGAAAGCAATAAAAAAGGAAGTAAAAATACAACAGCTCAGTCAGTATAAAGATAAAATATATGATCCTACAATATAATATAGTGATTACAATATAACCAGATAATGATATGTATTACAGAAACATGCTTATCCTGATAACAAACGATGCATGTCACCACACAGGGGCCACTCTGTGCTATACCCAACAAAAAGAATGGCACAAATTGAATAATTTCTTGAGTAAGCCATTCTTGAAAATCCTGAATCCCAGAAAGCAGGCCTTGGTCCTCTGAAGGACCTACAAGAATGCTGACCAAAACCCCAGAGAACAAGACGCATTCTGGAGCTTCGGTCTGACAGGCTGTTGTTAAAAGGTTTTCTCTTCGAAGCTTGATTGGTTCGAATATGGCTGGACTGGCATGCTTACAAGCTGCCTGTCTGCTTATACAAACCCTTCATCTTATCTCAACTCAGTGCCCAGAGGTTTTGTTTATTTTCTACTATGCAGTTGGAAACATTTTACTTTTCAAAAAGTTTAGAAGGAAATGTGACTCTAGCATCTGGGGACTACGTTAACCTTTACACCTCTTTTTATTCTTTGCTCTCGATAACCCTGTGTGTTTTTCCAAAAGGGGTGAGTTAACAACTTTGCTAACAACTGAACAACTGCTATTAGTGTTTCTGGTTTAGGTGAAGTATGAATCACACATTCCACAAACAGTCATATTGAGGGCTGGTGACCATTAGGAAACCTTGTGGGCAAACAGTCCTTGTCCTAACAATATACAACAGTCTAGAAATCTGGAATCACAGACGTCTTCTCATGGCCACCAACATCCTGGTCATCGGATGCACTCTGCATTACAGACTGCCACTATTCATGTTTTCAACTCTAGTTGAAGAAATTACTGTCTGGTATAAAATGGAACTCAAAATTTTTACAATCTATTAAAAATATTTTTAGACTTGGCTGAGCACCCATATATGAACTGAAACCAAAGTCCTATGAGATAGTATTTAGCATCCTACCCACATGCTACATACCCCCATGCATCCTACTTTCATTTACTATGAAAGCTGGGCTGGTTTAGAACTCAACTTGTAGTCTTTTTCCATTTTCTGTCTGCAGTGTGCTGGGGACAGGGCACGAGCAGCCATGTCCAGTCACAATTTTTAAAGGTTTCAAGTCACAGTGGAAACTGTTGCTCTGAAGCCTTGCTGTGTGACGACTCTGTTCAATACAAGCTCACTGAGGATCTGTCTCTCTCTTTGGTTCTCCTTTCCTTTGGCTCAGGTCTTCCTGATTCTCTTCCCAAGACATACCCCTCACACTCTCCTCTTCCCCTTTCCTCCTGTCATTTGACTCACTGCTGACATCACACCTGCTGAAGAAAAACACTCCCCAACATAACAGCACAGAAACGACTGTCATCTCAGACACAGGTTCTGTAGGTCAGGAGTCCAGAAGGACAACCACCAAGGCGCCTCCATCAACAGTGTCTGTAGCCACAGCATGAAAACCTGAGGCTGCACCTAAAGTTAAGGGCTCAGAAACCTGCTATTGACACCGTGGGTGGCTGGGACTAGGGAAGCTACATTTTTTTACATGGGCTTCTGTGGTATACTTTAACTCATAAGGTGTTTTTGGTTTTGTTTTTTTAAAAAAGCTATGGCCTTAACATGATACAAAAGCTGAATTCTATTAAACAATGTCAAAAAAATCTATTAGTAAAAAAGATAAGAGAATTCACCTCTACCTCTTGGAGACTGAGTGGCCTAATAATTAAAGAACAGATGGGACAGGAGATACTACATATAGTCACGCCCCCAGTCTTCTTCTTCATCCCAGAGGTGAAGATATAACAATCTACTATATAGCTAGAACCTGTGTGTTGACTGGCACTTCAGATAAAATCTGTCCTAACTGAACTCACCTCCCTCTTTTTTTTTCCTCCAGAGAACAAAGGGCAGGCATAAGGGACAATGACAAGAGATAAGTGGATGAGGGAAAAGGGGAAAGGTATTTGTCTCTGGATAGAGAAGACCCACAGACAAATGGCGGTTAAAGAGGGGAAACCCCGTGAGAGGACGAGGTGTTTAGTTTTAACTGGGCGTGTTAATTAGAGGAGCCAAAGGGGCTGTTGATTGTTGGACTTTAATACTTTCACAGCTGGACCTAGGTAGTCAGTCTCAGGAGGAAGAACTGGCCAAATACAGGAATAGTCCTTGGGAACTAGATTTAGGAATGGAATCGAATGGTTTTTAGCAAGGCAGAGGGAATTGGGGGGGGGGGGGGGCAAGGCCTGCCAGAGCCATGTTTGCAAGCTGGCTAGAGCCCCTTCAGCAATTTCAGTGTTATTCTAATTTTACATTCTCCTGCCTCTGTTGCCTCTTTTGGAAAAGCTTCTATGGCCTAGGTTCTGCATCCCTGGATTTTATTTCATAGATGCTAAGAAACCTCACAGAGGAACTAGTGTTTGAAAGGACATACTTCGGGGAACAATGATGGCTTTATCTCCAAGGATGTGCCACAGAGTCTTGCTATGTTTCATGATTTAGGTATTTCTATTTCCTTTCCAAAGGAAACCACACCTCAGTGTGCAATATTTCCTAATACTGAATACATACACCGTCTCCTCCATACACATACTCTCCCCCTCTGTATACATACAGCTCCCCTTCATATACATATGCCTTCCGCTGCATATACATACACCTTTTCCTCTGTATACATACACCTTCTCCTCTGTATACATGCACCTTCTCCTCTGTCATGGTAGTTATGGTTTATATTGTTTTGATGAAACATCATGACCATAAAGCAAGTTTGGGAACATGGTTTATCTGACTTTCATTTTCACATGGAGTCCATCATTGAAGGGAGCCAGGACAGGGCTTCTCCTGGCTTGCTCAGCCTGCTTTCTTATAGAACTAAGGGCAGCCCAAGGCAAGAACCTCCTCTAGGGGCCTACCCTTCCATCCTGAGCTGCAGTACTGTCCCCCAAGCTCCCAGCAAGGACACCTCTTCAAACACAGGCATACCAGGGTCCCAGGAAGCGAAAGGAAAGTGACAAGTGTGTCATGTTCAGGCACTGCACAATGCCTACTGGCTGCCTTTTCTGAACATGTTCCTTTGTAACACCTAAGAGTACCTGGGGGCAATTACCATCTACGGCTTTATGAGACCCAGATAAGCACCAAATGTTTGCTCTACAGACGTTCTCTCCCTCCCATATGTGGTAGAGCAGCCCACATAATGCTAACAAGAAAGACAGGCTTTGATGGAAAGACTCATCATGTCTCCCCATCTATTTTCAAACCATCAGAAGGTGGAGGCTCTGGCTCCCCCATTCTTTTTCTCTCATTCTCCCCCTTCCCCTGCTCTATGATAAAACTATTTCTGTGAATTTTTTGAGATTATCTGTCTTTAAGAAGAACTTGTTTTTCAGTTCTCTAGGCTAGTGGTCACCTTAATCTGCATTTGGACACGTGCCTAAGTAGATGCTTATATATTAGAAGTTTATCATTCATCTTACAAACCAAAAGATTTATTCTTTTGTGCTTTAGAGACAGGAAATTCCACTTAATTCTTGGGCTCAGACTATCCCATCCCTACGCACAGAATGGGGCTATTTGTTATGCAACCATCCCCTTTCCACGTAGAGACCCTAAAAGGAACGCATGGTGGGCTACACAGAAATCGCTCCATGAGAACATTTAAAGCACTGTTTTTCAGTGGACTCATTACAGGACAAACACAGGAGGGGGTGATTGTCATATGAATGTTGAGTGCAACCTGGCACACACATGAGCCTATTGGGTACTCAGAGAGGGGGCTGCTCAGATGAGACACGGAGATTATTAGACTCTTTTCAAAGAAAACTTTGAAGATTTTTTTTTTTTGAGCTTTCTTCCTTGACCTGTCACAAATAGCAATGCAATTGTAAATGAGTGGTGTTCAGTGCCACACATGTGCCATTTATACACCGGCTGTCAATGGCTGCAGTGATGGGGAATCAGCACTAAAGAAGGATCCAAGTTTGTAGACCACCATACAACATAGGGAAGCGTGTTCTCCTTTGAGTACATCACAAGTCATATAAAATAAGGCCAAAATAAAAGCTCCCAGCTGAACAATAATAACACAAATGAATAAATGAGTAAAGTCCTCCTCCTTTCTTTCTTTCTTTTTTTTTTTAATTAGGTATTTTCCTCAATTACATTTCCAATGCTATCCAAAAAGTCCCCAATACACTCCCCCCCGAGTCCCCCACCCACCCACCCCCACCCCTTGGCCCTGGCATTCCCCTGTACTGGGGCGTATAAAGTTGGCAAGTCCAATGGGCTTCTCTTTCCAGTGATGGCCGACTAGGCCATCTTTTGATACAAATGCAGCTAGAGTCAAGAGCTCTGGGGTACTGCTTAGTTCATAATAATGTTCCACCTATGGGGTTGCAGTTCCCTTTAGCTCCTTGGGTACTTTCTCTAGCTCCTCCATTGGGGGCCCTGTGATCCATCCAATAGCTGACTGAGCATCCACTTCTGTGTTTGCTAGGCCCCGGCATTGTCTCACAAGAGACAGCTATATCTGGGTCCTTTCAGCAAAATCTTTCTTTCTTAATCCTGAAATCTCCCACTGTGTAAACAGTGCCCAGATCTGACAGGAAAAAACAAACAAGCAGGGTTTCCAGCTGCATAATACAGATTGTGTGAACTAAAGGTGGTAGGAGAAATGGGGCATATAACACAATTCATCCTCCTTTGTCCAAATGGCAGAGAAAGAACCAAACTTGGAAAATTCAGCATGGAAATCAGGAGGTGAGATCAGAATGAGTCTAATGTCTCCTGGAACCTATGTATCAACCTCTACATCTTTATGTCCTCCCTCAACTGTCCAGGCAAAGACCTGCCTGGATTAGCAGGTCCAAATGGTATTCTTAGAACCCTGGGGGGTTCTGAAAGCAGCCTCTGATGAAACCACATTAACAAGGGAATAACAGCAATGGAATACAATCAGGCTTCACAACCCAAATGGTTAAGAGTTCGTTGGCGTTGTCTTATTTTGGAAACATAGCTGAGGCTGGTTTCTAACTAACAATTCTTCTGCCTCCATCGCCTAAGTGCTGAGATTACAGCCTGCACCACCACACCCAGCAGAGTCCATCTATTTACTGTGCAAAAGTATTCTATTTAAAGAGCTTTATAACCAAGACGATTTCTAATTTATCATGACCACAAAGTATTAGGCCAGTGTGCTTGTTATTTTTTAATCTTTCTGGGGTATCCATGTTGATCTCTACAATATTCTTATTAGAATTCACCACTGACTGGCTAATAGTGAGTCTCAAGTCTATACCCTATGATCTCTTATTTCTAGTTACAAGAGAAAAAACAAACTCCTAAACCACACAGTTTAGTAGATGACAGGATTCAACCCAAGGAACATCTAATGTCAAAATAGTGGAACTCAAATCTGTCTTCAAAGTTGAAAAATATGCTTCATTGTAAAAAGAAAAAAAAAGTTTAGTTTCTGAGACAGGGAGTCTCTCTATAGCCCAAGCTGACCTCGAGTTTCTAAACACTAGGGTTGCAAGCCACCACTATAAAAAAAAAAAAAATGGTTCCCTTATTATTATTTCAACTCTTTCTCCACAAGAATCAACACATTCCTATGTTTATTCCCTGAGAGTAAAGACTTACTTACCCTGGGGTGCAGAAGTGAATGGCCACCAGCTCTGCCCAACAAGCAAATCTATTGGGGACAGGAAAGCCCAAAATGTTGACAAAGCCTCCGGGGCAGTAATGGTTGCTAAGAACTTTCAAGGCAAACAAAACTCCTGGAAGAGAATAAAGAACACACTGATATCAACAATCCGAACAGGGAGACAATCACTGGGCACAAAGAAAAGTAATTAAATATCAAAACAATTACTCAATTATTACATCCAACTTTATGCTTTGAAGCACAGTCCATAGGGCAATGGAGCATAGTGGTCATCCCTTCAATGGATCTGACACAGAAATTCAAACTGCTTCCAAGTGCATGACATAGACAGTGAGAATGGGCCACCAGCAATGGTATCAAATGCCAGGGAACTGCCCACTTTAAAGCAGGTAGTTTTATGCTATATGAATATGAACAATGAACAAATACCAGTAATGTGTGTTCTGTAGCTTCTATGGAAAAACATTGAAAGCAGGGTGTATGTACTTCATAATTACACACAGAAGGCTGCAGTTGGGAAGGAAGGGCGGGACAACAGCAGGGGAACAGGAGGGGCGGTCTGTCTTCTTGTTCAGGATTACTATTCTCCTCCCCCTCTTCACATCTCATACTTTAGCATGCCTAACTTAAATCCTGATGGCAATTTCAGCCCCGTGAAACATCTGTAAAATGAGAATACCTGGGGCAATGCCCATGGAGAGAGACTCCCCACTGGGTTCAAATCCCATGTCTACTTCTTACTAGCTGAGCTACTTTACTACAGTACCAAGATGACACCATTCCTTCTGGGTCTGCAACACACACACACACAAACAGTGATGGTGAATGGCTATGTGTCTCCTCCCAAGATACAGGGTGCATACCATGACAATGGTAGTTCCCAAGATATGGGCTACATACCATGGTAATGGGTTGGACACTTACATTTTAAAAATTCATTTTTATTTTAAATTATGTATATGAGTACAGGTAAATATATGTGACTGCAGGTGCCCAGAGAGGCCAGAAGAAGGCAACCTCATTTTATGTTATATAAATATTAACAACAAATAAATACCAATAACATGGATTCCTGTAGCCTCTATGGAAAAACACTGAAAAGAGAATGTATGTATTCCAGTGGAGCTGAAGTTACAGGTGACTGTGGGTAGCCCTACAAGGATGCTGGAAATCAAACTTGGGTCCTCTGGAAGACCAATCAATATGTGTTCTTCATGGCTGAGCCATCTTTCCATCGTGATTGGATATTCATTTCAATGAAATTATTGAGAGGCACAAGCCACATCATTCTCTAGGTAACCTTGAACCAATACAGATCTCCCCATTTCATGCTACTGATTCTTAAGCATTGCTGTGGAAGGTACGAAATGCAACATGAGACAGAGGCAGCACTGGCTAGGCCAGTCCAGGGCCAAGTCAAGGCTGTCTTTCGGGAATTCCTATGGTCATTGGCTGTACTGGGGTAAAGGAAGGCTGACTTCTAGAGGCTTCATCTGAAAGTGGAATATGTACAGTCAAGACCTCATCTGCTCTGGGAAGCCATCTGAACTCTGGGGAGCAGTTCACAGCGAACCCAGGCTTTTGTTGCCCCTTGATGCCTATCTGTAAGTATTTCATTTGCTTAGTGCCACCTGCTACATACAAGTGTTTTGTGTTACACTGACTCAGAGAAGTTGGTAACCAGGGGACCCTGAGTCTGCTTCCCAGGTATAATCTTGTTTTCAGAACATTCTTTTGTAAAGATACCCTCAACTACTTCCATAGCTCTACCATGAGAAAGCCAGCTGCATGCTTCTGGTACCCCAAACCACGTTCTAGCAGACCAGGACCCTAAATGTCCAAGAATGAAGATGCAGCATAATATGGGACAGTCCAAACAATGCTTTCTTTTATCCCACTAGGTCTGCTCTTCAAGATGAAGGCCCCAGCAGCCATTAGCCACTCAGGATCCTGAGCCCATATCAGCTAGCAAAGGAAACAGCCAACTTCCCTCACACAGCCCTCAGAAAGCGTCTGCCTTACCTGAGAAGCCCACAGCACAGTTCCTTTTGAAGTCAGGCTGATTCATGAGTTCGGCAACAGTAAACTGCAAGAGCAAATACACCACCCCCGTAAGCAGGGAGAAGGTGGCGATGACGTAGGCAAACCATCGGCTTCCCAGCCTTCTCTCCAGCTTTACTCCTTTCCAGAGCATGGACACCATGTTGAAATACAAATGCCAGTCATCTCCGTGGTGCAGGGGAGAGAGCAGTAAACGCTGCCAGTCTTTCTGCTGGTAACACTTTTCCACGCTGATGCACGAATGGTACAGGGGCTTCCAAGGATTCAGGAAGAACCAGACGTTGACAGCCAAGGTTGCGAGGGTAACAGGCGGAATGTTGTTGATCCCAATTTGGAACACTTGAGAGAGGAGGAGGAGGAGGCCGGTGTTGATCCCTCTCGTTCTCCGCTGCATGACTACAGGATATCAGGAGCGTGGATAAGGAACTGTGCTAGAGGATTAGGAACCCAGGGAGGTACACGGAGAACTGCACCTGAAACACATAGGGCATGCGAAACTCATCACCTGAGAACAGCCCTACTGCTCAGACCCGCGCTGGAAGATGGGCACAGGCTGGCGTGGCCTCGAGTCCAACAGGGATATTACTAACTTCTCTTTCCATTTCACATTCTAAAATAGAAATTTTATCCCAGATTCAAGTGAACTTAAGGACAGGTATGTTTTTCCTTGACCATAATAGTCATGAACTTGTAATGCATCTTTTTCAGTAAAAGAAACAAATTTTAAAAAGGGGGGGGGGCAAGCCCGATAACCTAAGGACCCACAAAAGGTGGAGGGAGAGACCCAACTCCACAAAGTTGTCATCTGACCTTCACAGATGCACTGTGACATGCATATCCACAATCTACACGTTATACATACACAGTAATAACAATAGTAATAATAATAGGAAAAAAACAAGACAAGGGAGAAGGCTCGGTGTGTAAAGCTTGCTGTGTAAACATGCAAAGCTAAATCCAATTATCCAAAATATATACAGCTCGGGGCATGGCTGTCTGCATCTGTGAACCAGGGCTCCCATGATGAGGGCAGGTGCAGAGACAGCAGAGTCCCTGCTAGTCTGGTGTATACAGCAGGAAAAACTGTGAGAGAGACCCTGCCTCAACCAAAGGGGAAGGCGAGGACCAACATCTGAGGTTGCCCTCTGACCTTTACATGCATGGCATGGCACATGTGTGCTAGCACTCCCTGATGCTAAGTCATACACACTCATCATATGCATGTACACATATACAACCCTAAACACACATCGTATACACACAAAAAGGATGAAAATGATAAGTCAGACTCAGGTAGTAAATCTACAAGGAGAGTAGACAAATATTTTTTTATCAAATCCCTGCCAAGTCTCCTTATCTCTTTTAATATTTTCAGCAGAAACTCTCAAAATGCCAAAAACTAGGTTTTAAGATTTCTGAGCATGTTATGGTCTAATCCAATCTTCATACTAACAGGTGTCCGCGCCCCCAAATTCTTAGTCATGGCTTATAAAAACTTACGTATGTGCCAAATCCTACATTGAAAAAAATGCAGTCCTTGTTTTTTATGCTCACTTGTCACCAGGAAGTAAAACACCCACTGGCTCAGGATGTTGTAAGCACAGAGAAGGAACCCAAGAACAGGGGTACACAACTGTGCAGAAGGTGGTGACGGGACTACTGTCTTACAGAGTTCATTTGAGTTAGTGACAAGGAAGAGTTCCATGAGTCAGTGGTCCTCCTCTCCACCCTCTCCAATGGGGCTGGCATTGTGACACGCTTGGGATGACAGAGCAGAGGGGCGGATAATACAAAAGGCCTAAACCTAGCCCCAAGATGCACTGCAGGCTTCCAGTAGGGGCTCGAGTTTGGGCTAGTTTGCACAGGCTCTGGTCCTTTCATGATCCCTGGTCCCAGCCACTGTCAGCTAATCCTCAGACTCAACGAAGTCTATGGTAACACAGATGTAAACAGGAGTCCAATGGGCCCTTCCTAATTTGAACCACAGAGAGGGTAGTTCTGGAGTGGTTTGGTAGGTAGCAATTACTAACTAATATAGGGGTTGATTTTGGACAGGGATTGGTTCCTGTTCACAAGAAACAGGTAGTGAGGAGTTGGGGTGGGGGAGATAGGGACAGTCTAACAGGGCCATAAAAAGGATCAAGTGTTTGAATAAAAGAACCGGAAGGTTGGGGGGGGGGGTAGGGAGTAAGGTACAGATACTGGAAAAGTAGACAAGGGATTCGAAAGATGTTCCAGAAAGTGCTCATTTACTGACATGTATTTTCCTGTGGCAATTTCTCAGCTCCCAACTCCAGCAAGCAGTAACCGAGCATACTAGACAATGCAAAAGCTTTATAGAAAATGATGGAATTATATTTTCATTACAAAACTTAAAAATTTAAAGAACATTAATTTTACAAAGTGTCTACTTAGGAGTGCTATGAGAAGCCCATCACTTAACGCTGCTGGTCCTCAGGATCCTCACACTAAATTGGAATAACTAGTGATAACCCAGGCTTGCTAGAAGTCCTAGGGGCAAAGGGAATGGTGGTAAAGTGCTAGTATTCTCATTTCACTATCAGCTATGTTGAAAGCAAACCTGCAAAAGACAATTCTCACAAAGCTCAAATATACTCTGGACCCCCAAAATGTACTTCTTCCTGTTTTTTATTCTTTTATATATTAAATAATGGATTTTAGTAATTTTTACCCGCTTATTCCTTCCTCTCCCACTGGCACCTTCCACACAAGTGCCCTTTCACTTGTACTTTCATGTTTTCTCCTTGTACATTTAGAGCTGGAGCTGGAGCATGGGACAAAGCTATTGAGTGGATCAAGGGCCACTTTGTGGCTACACCACTTTAGAAAGAGATACCCCCTCTCCCAATAAGCTTTGACTCTGATAATCCTTTGCAGAAGGGTGTGGCCTCATTGGTCCCTCCTTCACCCATGAGGAATGGTTGATGAGTCCAATCAAGCCTTGTGTAGATAACCAAGGCTGTAGTGAGTTCATGAGGGCATTGGCTCTCACATCCAGAAGGCATCCTTTCTCTGCACATCTCCCTCCCCACCCTCAGCTTTTACATTCTTTGCTCTTCCCTTTTCTGAGGCGCTCCCTGAGCCTTTGAGTGTGTTATGGTGGTTTGAGTGGCTCCCATAGGCTCTTCTTTGAATACTTAGTCCCAACGTGGTAGAACTGTTTGGTTAGGGTTGGGAGGTGTGGCCTTGCTGGAGGTGTGTCACAGTGGGCTAGCTTTGAGGCTTCAAAGGAATCAAGCCATTTTTAGTATGTTCTCTGCCTTGCTTTTGTGAGCTCTCATCTGTTCCTCCCACACTGCCTTCATTCTGTCATCATGGACTCTAACCCACTGCAACCGTAGGCCCAATTTAATGTTTTCTTATATCAGTTGCCTCGGTCACGGTGTTCTATCACAGCAACAGAGACATAACTCATGCAGGTATTACAGTTGTCCAAGTTGGAGCAGAACATTCTCCCGTCACTTACTCTCAGCCCTTTGGACAGTAACTGATTTCTGCATTAACCAATGCCTGCTACAATACACAGCTTGTTTGAGGAAAGTGTGTTGGGTGTTGGCTATTTTTATGTCAACTTGCCATAAGGTATAGTCATTTGAGAGAAAAAAGGCGCAAATAAAAAAATGTCTCCATGAGACCTAGCTGTACCCAAGCCTTTAGGACATCTTCCTAATTAGTGGTTGATGGCAGAGAACCCAGCTCATTGGGTGTGTCACCCCTGCACTGGTGATCCTGGGTTCTATAAGAAAGGAGCTGAGCAAGCCAGGGAAAGCAAGCCATTAAGCAGCAGCCCTCCATGGCCTCTGCATCAGCTCCTGCCCCCAGGTTCTTGCCTTGTTTGAGCTCTTGTCCTGGCTTCCTCCAATAATTGACTATAATGTGGAAGTGTAACCTAAATAAAACCCCTTTTTCCCCAACTTGATTTGGTCATGGTATTTCATTGCAGCAACAGAAACCCTAAGTGAGACAAATTAGTACCATGATGGGGGGGGGGGGGCGGTATTGCTGTGATAGAGCTATGTCGGTTTTGGGAGGACTGTAGAAGGGCTTTGGACTTGAGGCTAGAGAAGCTACTAAGTGTTGAGAGCTCAGTGAGCTGTTCTGTAGGAACTTGGAAGAATGTTGTGAGCAGTTCATATAATGGAGGCCTGGCTTGTGATGTTTTAGAGGGAAGCAAAAATTCTCCTGGGCCTTTTGTGTGAAGAATCTGTGATATCTGGTCAGATGGAGCTGAAGTATCAGCTGTGATTAACAAGACACCAGAACAACTGGAGTAAAACTTTACTTTGCACAGCCAATGGATGCTCAAGAATGAACAGTGATTAAGAAGAGGCCAGGGGCACTGAGATGAAGCCTTCAGGGAAGTGTGTTCTCATGGTCAGCACATAGCAGCTGTGTTCCAGAGGCAACCTAGGCTGTACCTTGACCTGACAACTGAACTTGGTAGTGTAAGAATCACCCAAGTGCTGCTGGTTTTGAATGCATGAAGAGATCATGAAGAACAGCTGAAGTTTGGTACTGTGTGGCAGGGTTATAATCCCCCCAAGAGAGCACAGAAGAGGCTTTTGGTGAAAGTGCAGCCCAGTTGCTACAAGGGACTCTGGCAGTTTTGGAGATGGTCACCAAGATCAGCAGTTTGGGGGTAGCCACCTAGAAGAGCAGCAGCAATTGAGCAGAACCTGCCTGAGCTTAGAAGACATTCTATGTATGCTGTAAAGGACAGAGCTGGAGAAGTGACCCAAGGCCTTTGAGGAACACAGAAGATCATGAGTGAATCACAGACATTGTACATTGAGTTATTTATACTGTTGGAGTTCAGTTTTGCTTTGGGTCACAGATTGTGACTGTGCCCTGGTTCTTCCTTCTTGAAGTAAGGATGAATTTAGTTTATTTTGTATTTTATAGGAGTCCACAGTTTAGAGACTGAATTTCTAAAGAGATTTTTTAAAAGAGACATTGGATTTTTAAATAGACTGATTTTTAAAATGTTTTACTTTGTACAGGCTGTTCAAGACTTGGAATATTTGTTACTGTGATATCCGTATTAATACGTGCCCTTGGGAATAAACAAGAAAGGAAAGGTTACAGCTAACAGTGTTGTATTTGTATGGCAACTTGACAAGAGATCAGCTGTGCTGGTTATTTTTATGTACCTTGACATAAGGCATAGTCGTCTGAGAAGAGAAAACCTCAATTAAAAAAAATGCCTTCATAAGATCAGGCTGTAGGCAAACCTACAGGGCTGTGGTTCTCAACCTTCCTAATGCTGTGACCTTAAATACAATTCCCCATGCTATGGTGAACCCCAACCATAAAATTATTTTTATTGCTACTTTATAACTGTAATTTTCCTACTGTTATAAATCATAAATATCTTTTTTTCTCAATGGTCTTTGGTGACCCCAGTAAAGGGGTCATTTAACCTAAAAGGGTAGGAACCGAACCCACAGGTTGGGAATGGATGTTTTAATGCATTTTCCTAATTAGTGATTGATAAAGTCTAGCTCATTGTGGCTGGTGCCACCCCTGGAGGGTTGGTGATCCTGGATTCTATAAGAAAGCGGGCTGAGCAAGCCACAAGAAGCAAGTTAATAAGCAGCACCCCTCCATGGTCTCTGCATCAGCTCCTGCCTCCAAGTTCCTGCCCTATTTGAGTTCCCGTTCTAGCTTCCTTCAATGATAGACTACAATGTGGAAGGGTGACTCAAATAAAGCCCTTCTTCCCCAACTTGTCCTTGATCATACTGTTTCATCCCAAAAATAGAAACCCCAACTAAGAGAGAGCGATAAGAACAACACTTTGGGGAATGAACAAGAGTACCTGGAAAGCAGTTGGACAACATGGTTGTTTAGCAAAATGAAGAAGAATCCCCTACTAAGCCTCCCCAGCCAAGGGTTCCTGACCAGGTTCAGAGAAGCAGGCATGGGTCTCCTCCTGTGGTGTGGACCTCCAATCTGACCAGAAAGCAGTTTGTGGAAATCCTTAGCAATCTTGTCAGCGTGACACCTACAGTAATGATCTCAAAGATCATGCACCCATGGGTGATTGAGCCCAGTCATATGTGCATGCACACATGCACACACATACTTAACACATCAAGTGTATTTATTGCCTTGGCCTTATCACTATTATTATAGCTCTGTGGCTACAATAAAATAAAAGTAACCCAATTTCCAACAGAAAAGCTGCCAGACAACCTTGGAGAAATGGCCATGGTTTCCCACTGGGAAACTTTCAATCCTCTAGCCCCTGTGACTTCATGCAGTTTCATCTATTTCTATATGCACGGTGAAGCAAGGTTCTATGGATGACTGGTCACTTGCAGCAGCAGCAGTAGCAACCAATCAAAGCTGATGATGTCTTGACTTAAGAGGCAGCTCTCCTGCGTTAGAATTCCCAGTGACCAAGAACACACACGAAAGGCAGAACCTCCTGAGTATCTGCCCTGTGTTCAAGCTCAGGCTGGGCTTCAGCTCCTCTGGTCAGGCTGAGCCCCTTCCTGTGCAGCCCTTTCCACCTTCCCAGCTTCACCTCCCACAGGCCTTCAGCTCCCACTCCATGGATACTTAGCTTTCCTGTGGCTTCATGGTCCTTCTAACTATTAGTAGTGATTTCAACCTCCCTAGTGCTACAAACTGTAAATGCAGTTCACGGTGTGATGAACCCCCCCAACCATAAAATTAGTTCATTGCTACTTCAAAACTGTAATTTTGCTATGGCTATGAATCACAATGTAAATATCTGATATGCAGATATGTGATATGTGAACCCCAAAGGGTTTCAGTCCACAGGCTGAGAACCGCAATCTAATCCCTTACTCGGGGGGTTATTTTCTTCTATCCTTAATGTTTCCTATGAACTCCAGACCTTAATCCTGATGATTCTTTTTATCATGATTTCCAAATTAGGTTTGTTCAGCTTTGACTTCTCAGCAAGCTCCCAGGTCATAATCTTATAGGAGGACTCCAGTGTGCCTGGTGTCTTGGTTTGTGAAAGGTGAAGTCTCCTTTCTAACAGTAATGACACAGTCACTCCACCTTCCATTCACCTATTCCAAATGTCAAGTGCTAGGAGGACAGGAAAGAACAAGACACTTAGATTCCCAACACCTAAACCACCACTTAGACTTATTGAAAGACATGAAGATACTGGTTCCGGGAAACTAGAAAAACAGACATATACAGCATGCATCTCTCTTTTAATGTACCAGGCATGCAAAGGTGGACACAGCCAAGGGAGAAAAATATCACTCTATGGGTCCCTCTGCCATGAAGGCTAGGATTGCACCCAAGATGTTTTAAGTGACAAAGAGAAATCTGTCCTATAACACATCTATATTTAACACATCCTCAGATAAGCTATGGAGTTATTCCCTGGGGAAGAGAGGTATAAAAGGGGGAATTCAGCCATGTTTAAGTTCCCTCTCCTCAGAAATCATACTGTAGCCTTAAGTAACATGAGTTGAATCCTTAGTAATAAGCCTTCAATGGCTCAGTATCAGTGAGAATAAAGGACCAAGCCTTTATCCTAACTTTCCAGGGCTGACTCCAGTGTCTCCAGGGCTGACACCTTTGATCTGTCAGAATAGTCTCTGCTTAGTCAACTCTGCTTCTCCCGTATCACAAGTCCCTACAGGTGCAGCTTGATGGCAGAGGGCAGGGGTAGCCTTGTTGAATGTGACCACAATCAGACAGAACTAGACTGTGTGATCATTGTGAACACAGTGACCTATGGTCTGTGCTTAAAGAGTCTCCCAAATGAGTTAAGGTTAGCATTCTGAATGAGCTTCCACTGCACAGTGAGCAAGCATGGTTAAGCAAATCAGGACACCTTCCTGAACATCTCTTTCTTTCCCACGGCTGTAATAATCTTCCAACCATGTGATGTGTATCACTCTATCCTAGAACACTTTATCAACTTCATAGAAATAAATCTATGGTTCACTTAAAATGTGTTGATAAATTGCTTTGCCAAAACTATTTGACAAACAAAACACCACTTTAATTATGTAGTAATACACACTAGACAGCATTATATCAAGGTTGTGGCAGAGACATGGAAGATTTCTTGAATATTGATGGGGAAATTAGCCATATTTACTTTTAATGAGAAATTAAAAATTAAACAGGTATGTAATAAGAAAAACTACATGGCTAGGATAAACAAAGAAGCTGGATTCATAATCTGAGAGACCAGTGTATCCCAAAGGGGAGAAGAAAACAGTAGAAAGGGAAAAGAAACTAATTACAAGGATTTTGAATTCTACTTGCAAAGCAGAAAATATTTCACCATTATCACTTACCAAGGCAGTATGCATCTCAATTTTCAGATTTAAACGTTCAATAAGAACTGAAACCATTAAATTGCAAGAATAAATATATACCAGCTGTAAATTCTATTCCCAATTTGGTATGTGATACTAACAAATTAATTCCACAAGAAACACAGACATGATAGAGTCTTAATGGGAGTAATTAAAAACTGCGCTGAAGATTGGGGTCTCTATATTATTATAAACACAACAAATTTACTGAAATCATCTTCCATTATATGGCTTCCTCTCCAATAAACTGTTTATTGTTACATAGCTTAGAAGGATCACTACCTTTACTAAGTTTCATTTAACAGTTTTACATAGTTGAGTACACATTCTTTTAAAAATATCATAGGGAAATATAATAATTCACAAGTATTTATTAAAGGCCCACAATTGCCTAGGCTGAGAGCTTTCTAAACATCCAATTTTTCAAATACTTAAGTTTAGAATTTTTTAAATGGAGACATAATCTTCATATGATAATAATCACACCCTTAAAGCATACAGCTCAGAATATTTTAGTATATTTATAGGTTGTATAGCCATTACTAGTATTAATTCCAGAACTTTCTTGATGCCAAAAAGAAACCCCAAACCATTTAGTAGTCCCACTACCATTCTTTCCCCAAGACCTTAATAATTATCCACCTAATTCTGCCTAAGAGTTCCCCTACTCTGGACTTCTCCCATAAGTGAGACCATTACAGAACAGCAGACTTCGAAGATCACTGATATTACACCAATACTTGATATGGTCAAGTAATAGTTCACTGCATGGGCACACCACATCCTGTTCCCTATTCACCTGCAGATGACTTTCCCAGTGTTTGCAGCCTGGCCCTGGGATGCATGACATTCACGTGATCCCAGTGTGCTCTTCTCTGTATGAGCATGACTCCCAGGAGTAGAGTTACTGGAACAGCAACTCTGTCTTAACTGTTTAACTTTTTGAGGAACAACAAATTGTTCTTCAAACTCCTGCCCTCTGGTAGGATGCAAAGCCTCTGGCTTCTGCATCATTCAAGGATTTTTGCTTTTTTGTTTGTTTGTTTGTTTGTTTGTTTTCAGAGACAGGGTTTCTCTGTATAATAAATATACTTCTTTTGGTTTTGTTTTTTGTTTTGTTTTGTTTTTTGTTTTTGAAGACAGGGTTTCTTTGTGTAGCCCTGGCTGTCCTGGAACTCACTCTGTAGACCAGGCTGGCCTCAAACCCAGAGATCCACTGCCTCTTCCTCCTGAGTTGCCACTACCACCCAGCTTGAATCTTTGCTTTTTATTCATTTTTTATTCTACCTTTCCTAGTGAGTATGAAGTGGTGTGTAAACCCCTCTCCATAATATAAGGCTAGTGATACTGATAAAATGAACTTTACATTGTTGAAAATGCAATATGAACTTAGATATGTTCACTGCATACAAGTGTGCTTACCTCAGCCCTTACCTTCAAGAAACCACCAACAAGCTCAGTTTAGGAGAAAGCACCAGAAAGAAAGGTGAAATCACAAAGACAGTGCTTGATGAACTGCAAACATCAGCATCACGATTCCTTGGGGTACAGCACATTGAGAGGCCACTTGAATGCCCTTCAATAGCTTGGCACAGTTTATGTGAACACATCAGTGTGTAAATACCACAAAATCCTTTCAAGAACACACAGAGGGCTGGCATTTCTAATTACTGCAAACTGTGCAGAATGCTATGGAAAGAGCAAATGTTCATATTGAACATAAAAACATTTCTTCTTTCTTAATTGCAAGAGCCAGGCAACAGAGTGAGCCATAACAAAGAGCATAGTAAATGAAGTCAAAAGGCCAAGAGAATGGCCAGATACCAGTGCACCTTGCTCCTTGCTCTGCTCAATGAGCCTACTTTTTCTGAGACAGGATAAGCTGACCAGATACATTCTTAGAAACCATATCATTCCTGGTTTTTGAAGAACAAACTTAAAAGACTACTTTCTCTTCTTGCCACTGGAGTGTCAATGAAGGAGGATGTTCCCACCCAGTGTGATATTTTATTCTGATACTAAAATTTCTTGGTATGATTTCATTTTTGAAATGACAGTAGTTTCCTTAGGTCCTAAAAGATCCCAACTATAATGCAACTCAAGATATTCCTGAAAATTAAAAAAAAAGTATATGATACATTAACAATTAGTGAAAAACAAGAATTTTCCTAACTGAATACTTATAAACAAATCAGTTCTACTTTCAATAAATAAATACATTTCAAAAAACTCTGCTAAAAGTTTTATAAAATGACATAGAAATTATGCCTTCCAAACTTAACACTTAATTATTAAATATAATAGCAGATGGCATGGCTTCACATCATTACACCCTGTTCAATTTACCAGAAAGCATCATCTACCTAAGGTGACTGGTAAATAGGGAGTCCTAGGGGAGGCAGTGTAGAATCTTCATCAGACTCCATGATCATCTGGTGACAAGCTGCACACAAACAGCAATTTCTTCTAGCCTTCTAAAATCTGTTAAGTGGCTTCATGAACTGTACTAATGATACAACCAAGGGGAATCAGAATGGGGCTCTGTTTTCTTACTTCCCATTAAAGGGAGGAATAAAAGGAGATGGAGACAATGAAATGAATAAAAAC